>NC_056732.1:604221875-604494375 GCF_019279795.1 Protopterus annectens | reverse complement strand
TTTACACAATGTGAAGTCTATGGGGTAGTCGCACACACTTACACTAATGCAGTAGTGCATTCGCATAAATGTGTTCAACAAACTGTATGGAGATTGCAGTACAGTGGAGATTGGAAATTCATCCATATCTCCACTGTAGTGTGATTTCTGAGTTGGAATATATTATTAGCATGGGGTGTGGGGGGCTTGCCCCCCTGAAAAAACATGATATGTCATATAGGAGTTTGAGCTACATCAGCTCCTATACAGATATCATGTGATGTTTTCGGTGACAATGTTGACTCAAATGTGTCGATTATTTGGGTCAACATTGTGAAGCAGTTGAGTTTCCGGGTTCGGCAGTTAACTTCGATATTATGAATGTAAAGTGTTTAGCCTTTCGCAAAATTGATAGTAAACTCTGTGTGTATTATATATATATATATATATATATATATATATATATATATATATATATATATATATATGTGTGTGTGTGTGTGTGTGTGTGTCACATACACACACACACACACACACACACACACACACACACACACACACACACCATTTATATTGTCATAACCCTCTGCCCAGGAAACATGGCTACAGTATCATCCAGCCTTTTCAGACACAGACATATAAATGCAAGCTGTATAGCATATGACACAACACTGCACGGGTTCCCAGTGTTGACTTTGTTTTCGAAGCTCAGTGTCACAGGCTGCAATAAGAGGTTAAGTTCATAATATTAAGGGTAGACTAATTAATGGCCACTTCATAGAAAAAATATAGACTGACAAACAACAGAAATTGCACCACACATACGTGTGCTCACACACACACACACACACACACACACACACACACACACACACACACACACACACACACACACACACACACACACACCAACCAAAGCAGACTCCCTCATTGTTTATTGAAATTTTTGGGAATGATTTTTAGAATGAGTGAGGACACATTCAGTCCCAAATGAGTTCCTTAATCCTACAATACAACATTTATTATAGAAGTCATGCTACCATGTGTTATGTTATTTGTTTCTTCTCTGTTTGCTATGGCCTGAGTTACTGTTTCTCATGGCTTTTAATTACTTATGGGAGCTGAATAAGTTATCTGCAGAATTTGGTGATTACTAATTGCAGAATTTTGTGAAGCAACTGTTGATCTTGTGTATTTTAATATACAGTGAGGGTTATGTTGGGATTTGTTAGTTTTAGAGTTTAGTTATTTGAGTTTAATCTTAGTTTAGATAGAACTTGATCTGTTTTGCTAGTAGTACATTTCCAATAGACTAGCTGTGGTTAGTGTGTTATTTTATATTTTATATCTTCCTCTTCTTCTTCTTTCAGCTTTTCCCGGTTAGGGGTTGCCGCAGCGGATCACCTGTCCACTGTTGATTGGCAGTAGAGTTTTACAGTGTCGAGTTATCAGCCCGGCGCCTAACATTTCACAGAAGACACACACACACACACACACACACACACACACACACACACACACACACACACACACACACACACACACACACACACACACACACACACCTAGGGCCAATTTAGTGTCCAATCCACCTGCAGCATGTCTTTAGGATGTAGGAGGAAACCGGAGCACCTGGACGAAACCCACGCAACCACAGGGAGGACATGCAGACTCTGCACAGAAGGCACCCCAGCCGAGGATCGAATCGGAGAACCTCTTGCTGTGAGGCAACAATGCTAACCACTGCACCACCGTTGCCGCCCCATTTTTTTATCTAACCTTTTTGATTTCAAATTTCAGCATTTATATATATATATATATATATATATATATATATATATATATATATATATATATTTTAATTTCTAGACTATATTTCTAATACTTTTGCATATCTTGTCATATTTAGTTGACATTTTTTTACTTTTACATCATTTGTATCGCCTCATTCTTTATTGTATTCTATTATGCATTCCACTTTCAAATTGTATGAATATATCCTGTTTTAAATTACATCTAAACTACTGTTATCTAACTCTCTGGCGCTTTCCTCCATGGGTGTCTGCTGAAAATGGATATTTATTACCCAGTTGTACTTTCCAGTAAGCAAATACCAATAAACAAACAAACAAACAAACAAATAAATAAATTAATTAAATAAATAAAAATAATACATGCTACTGCTTAGGTAGAGTTTGGAGGGCACTATTGTTTTTGAAGGTTGCATGTGCATATTTTGTGTGCACATTGCATGAAGTTACTTTTGTACATTAAAGCGGGTGGGAAATGCAGAACCGTTTTACTTTGTATTTTGTATTTTTTTTTCTTTCTTATAAACTAAGTGTAGATTTGGGTCTTGGGTTGCTTTAGGTGGGCTAGGGTGTTTTGCGGTTGTTTTTACACCTCTGTTTTGCATGTCCAGTGTGTTAATTTTTACTTTAGTTTTTGTTTGCATCTCTGTTTTACATGTCCAGTGTGTTAATTTGTATTTTAGTTTTTGTTTGTATCTCTGTTTTGCATTTCCAAAGTGTTAATTTTTACTTTAGTTTGCATCTCTGTTTTGCATGTCCAGTGTGTTAATCTTTACTTTAGTTTTTGTTTGCATCTCTGTTTTGCGTGTCCAGTGTGTAAGTCTGGGGATGGTAGGGGGTGGTCTTCAGGTGCTTCAGCCCACAGTACTTCCACAGACAAGCCAGCAGGTCTGACATGAAATTGACACCTCTGTCAGTCAGTATTTTTTTTGGGAAACCTACCCTGCTGAAAATCTCTAACAAAGCATATGGCACCTTTTCTGCCTCAATGGAGGACAAAGTCACTGCCTCAGGGTTTCTTGTAGCATAATCTACTACCACTAGGATATACTTTTCCCTGTGGAACTTGGGGTACTTAGGGGCCCCACAATATCCATAGCTACCCTCTGAAATGGCTTCTCAATCACAGGCAAAGGCATCAAATCTGCATAATACATCTCTTTGTACGTTTTATGCCCATATGACCTGCAAAGGGAATATCATGAGCTGTGGCTAGAAGTGCCAGATGGTAGGCCCTAGGCACTACCAACTGCTGTATCCTCTCTTCTTCTAGCCCTTCCTCAGGGGTCCACTCTCTATACAGTAACCCTTTGTTCCAGTATATAGATTCCCCCTTCCCTTGAGAATCAGGTGCCTCCCAAGCTACTTGCCTCAGGCCTTGCAATGTAGTGTCTGAGAGCTGAGCCTGTCTCAACTTTCTCTTTGTAACCCTTCCCAGCTCCCCTTTCACAGGAAGTCTGGCATCCCCTGACAGTGGTCACTGTCAGCCTGGGTACTACTACTCACCTCTACCTTTGCAGTCACTCTTTCTAAGGGAACATTAGTACCCACAAGCAGCTGTGGCTCACCTTCAGTCTCACTGCTACAGAGTAGCTCCCTCCCTGAAGTAACCACCTCACCAGTCCTGGTTGCAAGTATGCGGTCTGTCTGGGTCTCCCCCAGGCTACCAGACCCACATGCTTGTCTCGAAGCCTGACTGTGTGCAACTGCACAAATGCATAGCACTGCCACATCAAAATCCTTCCCTATTAGGACATCTGCAGGATGGCAGTTTGGTACCCCTGTTGTCTCAAGACAGCCTACTATTGGCATTTTGTCTTCCTCACTTACTGGCTCTCTCACCTTTGGTTCTCACCTTGCTCCGTGGACATCTGCATGCCATATGGCCCCACTGCTTTCATTCAAAACATTTAACCCTTGGTCCTGGATGTGTACCTGGACTAGTGGCTTCCCCTGCTACTGGCACATTCCATTGGGGCAGTCTGGGCTGCTCACCATGGGTTCCTTTAGACCCATGAGCAGTACCGGGGTCCCTTTCCTGTGCAGGGATGCCCTGCTTGCTAGGTATAGGTCTCCCTTCTTCTCCAACTCCTCTGAAGTAGCACATTGTCTATCAGCTAACCAGATCCTCATGTCCTCAGGCAAAGTGCTAAGTGCTTGTTCCCTCACCAAATGGTCTGCCAGCCCTTCAAAAGTGGTGAATTGACATCCACTCACCCACCTACGAAAATAAGTGCTCAGTTCAGCAACATATTCACACACACTTTCATCTGCCTTGCGTCTATGCTCACAAAGCTTTTTCCTATAAGTTTCAGGTGTTAGCTTAAAAAATTCTAACAAACAGTTCTTAACAGCAGTATAATTAAAACAGTCAACATCGGACATTTTGGAAAAAGCAGTTACAGCTTTACCATGGAGTAAGGGGGTCAGGAACCATACCCAGAGCCTTTGGTTAGCATCATATTATTTACATACCCTCTCAAACATATGAATGAAACTATCAAAATTATCCTCCTCTCCAAACTGCGGAAGAAATTTACTGAACGTTTGTGCTTCTGGAGTCCGGTTACTCCCTTCTCCATTACCTCTATGACTCTGGCGAAGAGTCAGCATCTCCTTTTCATGCTGCCTCTGCCTTTCCTTCTCCTCAGCTTCCAGGCATAGCAGTTTCTCATTCTCCTCAGCCTGTAGATGTCTCAGTCTCTCTGCTGTTTCCATTTCCAAATGCCTAGCCTCCAACTCAAGTTTCTTTAGCTCCAGATGGATGTTTAAGTCCTGTGCAGAAAGGGTAAGCTGTCCATTCTGAGTGTTGTACATCTCCACAGCCAGTTTGATCATCCTCCTGATTGCTGTTTTCTGATGCACCTGTGACCAAAGCTGCAATCATGTCTGCCTTAGTCAGGTTTTCCTGCACCAGTCCTTTTGCTTGGCACATCTCAGCCAACTGGCTTCTTGTCAGCTTTCCATACTCCTCTGCTGACATGTTTGCCTGCTCTCCCTGACTAACTAAGCTAACAAAAGAAATATACAATTGTGATCTGAACTCTGAATATTCACTGCATGGCTGATTTAGAGTACAAAAACACCTTCAGTGATCACTGTACATAAGCTACAGGAATTCACACTACCCACACCACTACAAGCCAATTAGTATTTGCCAACCAATTAATATGGGGTGTGGATATCCCACCACTGCCAAACAATCAATATGTGATGCCTATGCACTGGATCAGCAATCAAGGAGCCTCATTACTCACCACTAACACCAGAGAGGGGAGTCCACATAGGGGAGGATAACAATACACACAGTAAAGTACAATTTCCCTTAAGACCACACAGTGATCACAGTCAGTCTGCGGCTGGTTTCTCCCTTTCTCTCCAGATCCCCAATAAGACTCCCCACTGGCACAGCTATAGGGTCTAGATCTCAGCCTAGTGGTCAAGCTAAAACTTCCAGCGCCCTCTCTGTCCAACCAGTGCTGCATGTCCCTGCCCAAGTAGCTGACACACACACTTTGGAATATGAGTTATATACAAACACACAGACACTCCTGGGAAGGCTGGCACAAGTTCTCCAGCTATGCCCCCTTCTTTGCCAGGCTATAAGGTAGAAATTACTGCCACCAACCACTAATATCAGCTACTAAAAAGGCCCTTAACAAAGGGTGTCCAATTATTACTGTGCAATATTATTATCCAAATGGTAAGTATGACCGAACAGCAAAGCTTATTGGAGTGACTTGGACAGTATCACTATATACATGCAATGCACTCTAGAGCTTAAATTAGCTCTACACCAAACAGCCACAGTTGAAAGGTTAAAACATATTTAATAATAAATAATAAAAACACAAGACAATACTTCTTACTACACAGTGCTAGTCAAGAGTTCAGAGATCACAGAGAAATATGTAAAATAATACAGTAGAAAAGTTCTAGCATTAATACAGGAAAAAACTATTTTAGTCTTCCTATTTCCTAGCTATATCTAAGAGAAAACACAGTTCTAAAACAAACTTACATATAGAGCATAGGCAGAGTGCTGGTGATGTTGGATGTTCTCAAGACAAATGCAAAATGCTCTGAGTCTCTCTGTCCTCAAATTGATAACACAGTACCACTGACTCATTTCAGAGTACATCATTATTTTCTGTTTCCCAGGCTAACATAAGGTCAGAGTGTAACAGCCCTTTTGATCTTGCACCTGGCCAGGAAGCTACATCAATAAAATGCATTATACATGCAAATTCTATCAATTAACTAGTCTCAAAACAAAAGCAAGAATTCCTTCATCCAGACATCTCGGCTCCGGGTTTTGTGATCAAACAATTACACAATGATTGACTTATCAGCTTTCCTACAGCAGAGTGCACTGTTATTACATTTTTGCAGTTCCACATTTAACACCATTGTCTTCCATTTAAGAGAACAAGCCTGTGGCTTATATTAAAATTTACAAATGACAGAATCATCTACAAAATTCTATCTGGCTAGGCTGGCAGACTTCATATATCTTCACAATAATATTCTTATGTGATTTGAGTATTGCCTACATCTTATTGTCAGCTACAATGTCCTAATACTCTCAAGGTCTATGACAGCCAGTGTTATGATAGTTGAAATTGCCAGAGTTTACATGAGGACATTTCAATGCTGTATCAGGAATCCATGGAAATCAGTCTTAAGACTCCCTAGATATAAAACTCTCTCTAATGCCTTCTTTGCTAAAAGAAGTTCAGTAGCTGGTGACTGTGATCACACAGAATTTAAGTAGAGTGTTCTAAAATCCTACTCCACTGCAGACCTTGATAACTGATACCTCAGACATGATGAGGAACTCACTACCAGTCACTGACAAACTCAGATCGTGTTGCAATCTCTGTGGTTAAGGCATTTAGGAGTTTTACTGATAATATCACAGTCATGGAATGTAAACAAGAAAGGCAGAAAGTAATGTGGTATGTAAACAAGCAATACAAGATCATACCAGCTTTTTTGACTGGCAATGAAGTTAAGGAATCTAGCATTGCTCCTGGGTCTACAATTAAATGGAGCCCCCCCCTACTAAAAAAGTCAGTATAATGGTGGATAACCTGAGCCAAGCATTTTGTGTGGCTCATGAGTGGCAGCTCATTTTTCAGGTATTTTAGATTCAGCTGTGACTCATGTTTTTTGTGGGATGCTGTTACTTGTAGACACATGGCCAATCCTAGATCCTACAACAAATCTGGTATGATCATATGCCCCCTTACTTGCTTTTGGTATTTGACAGCCGTCTGAGAAGCTCTGGATTTGGAACTTTTTTTTCCTCACAGAAGAAAACTCAAACCCTCATTTACTGGGCCAGGCATAATGGTGTTCTGGTAAGAATGCAGGCAAGGTGTCTTCTGCATTAATTTCCTGTATAATGATGAAAGTGCTCAATCACACAAAATTTGTCAGACTCTTCAAACCCTTTCTGAAATGCCTGTTTAAAAAGCTTAGCAGTTACTGATCTTAAAACAAAGTAACCAATAAGATGGGAGGAGATTCACAAACAATTCATGAAGTTCACATTACATTTTTGTGGCCTTCTATACACTAGGGTGGCAACTGAGCATAGCACAATGGGCAATGTTCTAAAAGGCACACAAAAAGCGAGATGTAAATAACCGTATAATGACATGCACATGAAAAGTTGCAGTTTGATGTGTGCATAATGACATAAAGATAAGGACAGAAGATAAATTGTGATTCTTTGTTGTCACATTGGAGTAAAAAGGCAAATAATGCAGAAAGCTGTAGTATTGCAGGGGGCAGAAATGTTAGCAAGAATGATGACTTCTGTGCAGCAGAACAATCAGTGTTTTCTTGGGTGCATGACAAGATCACATGAGCCAGCAAAAATGGTACTAAGTATCAGCAAGCAAAATACTCAAGACATTCTTTGGTGTATTGCTGGCAGATGTAGAGAAGTTCATCTGCTTTCCTCAAACACTAGGGAGGAGACAGCCACCATAATGCATGACTTTTACAATACTGCCTACTTTCCTGATGCGCCATAGATGGCAACCATGTGACAACAAAATCCAGACCTAATGCCCACAGACAGCTTTACATCCCAAAGGCCTGCACAAGAGTCTGGCATTGCCCATGATTCTCACATATAGTTATAGGTTATCTGCATCATCCCTTCCAGCATGGAGACATTCCACTGGGCCACCTGCTAGGCAACTGCAGGTACACTGGTGAACTTAAACCACCAGAGAACCACATCAACTCCACACAGGTCAAGCCAATCGCCTTGAAGCCAGATAAAAAAACAAAGTTTACTGAATTCACAGATTAAGCGCTTTCCTCCCTTGGTAGGGACTTCCTCAGAACCTACATAGTCACAGTCATACACTTAATATTCACACAAGACTCATCCCCAACTTTTCTCCTCCCATGTCCAAAATCTGTTATATATGATGCAGGATACTCTTATATAGCCCTGGTTGATAATGTCCATATGGAGCCCACAAAGTTTTGCACACAGCAATATAACTTCATCCATGCAAAAATTAGACATGTAGTAGAATATATGGTTTACTTGCAGAAATTTTAATTTCCTTGATCTAAGCATGTTTTGGGGACACTGCAGTATGCCGCTCTTACAGCCTGCCAGGTACTTGTAGCATACTGAATGTTATATAATATGATCCAATGAAATCAGGAAGACCAACCAACACCCCCTGGACTCCCTTCTACTACAACAGCAGAACCCATTGCAGCCACCACATAATCCACCAGTAGTAACAGTGATGGTATGGGCAGTGAACAGCACCCACATCACTCACCCCAAATGGTACTCTGCACAGTATATAGCAATGCAGGCAAGCCAGCAATGCTTAGTTCACCCTCTATGCACCCTGAGATGTACACAATGGTAATGTAGTGCCACATAGAACAAAATGATGCATGGAGTGTTATCTAAAGGCTAGGCTGGTCAGAGCATGGTCGAAGTAGAGATACACCATATCGACAGGGTGGGGGATGCTGAGGGTCACAACCTTCAACATTTGCGTGGGTACTTAAGGACACATAGACATATCGCTGTGTATACTTCTAGAAGGTGGGACCACAGATCAATGGAGGTAGAGATGTCAGTCATGGGGAGGGGAGGGGAGGTACTGTTGTCAAATATGAACCAAAGCCACAACAGACGATGAGTGACCAATACCAATTCAGACAACAAAAATCAAGATAAGGCTCTCGGAAGCAGTGGAAAATGTAATTCAAGTAAATACCCAACCTTAAAATACAAAATAAGTGAGTCACGAAAAATGCTTTATTTATTGTTTATAACGCTTTCATGTTGATGTACTTAGATAACAATTTTGTTACAGAAAAGGCTTTTTATGGAATTAGACTGTTAATTGGATAATTGTTTTTTAAAGGAAAAATAGGATATTTAAAGAGGGATGCTTGATGAGTTTGCATTATCTGATGAAGTTGTGTGGTAGGGACAAAAAAGCTGTGATTTAAGTTAAATGTTAAAAAAGCATTTTTCATGGCTCACAGTTCGCTTTCCTTATTTTGGATTTTAAGGTTGGATATTTAGTTGAATAACATTTTCAACTGTTTCCAAGTGCCTTATCATGATTACTGTTGTCAAATATGTCCACCTACATCGAGTTGGTGGGATTGTCACTATGCAGCATGAGGCAGTGAGGAGACTGCAATGGGAGGATGTGAAACAGGAACTATGAAACAGTGCAGCATAGCCCTGGCACTGTGAAGGCAATGAAAGCTCAGATGATTCCTGGAACATGGATGTGGTAGAACTGGTGGGCAGGTATGAGTGCTGCAAATGAACTACCCCACTATGAGTGGCATTGTGATGTAACTGGCACTGCCTTTGATTTGGCTATAATGCTGACCCAAATGTAGCAAGTGTAGACTGTACTTTTTCTGTTGATCATCCAATGTGCCAGAGGTCAGCTGTGACAGTGGACAATGACAGGGCACTGTGCTAGCTTGCCATACAGTGGATATCTGTATGTTAGATGCAGTGCTCTGATCCACTGTTGTTGGCCAAACACTTGATGTGGCCATGCTGTATGTTACAGTGGATGCCTCCTGAAATGGGCTGTTAGTATACCATGCTGTGCAATTCATAGGCTAGGTGTGGAGGTTAAAGTGGCACACTAGCTAGCAGCTGTATTCCAACTAAATGTATCCTAAGATTGTGTCAATTTGCTTGTTGGCTTCAGTGTCAGACTCTGGCAGGAGATTTCTCTCAGACTGTCTGTTCTTCACAGTGTCTACAGGTGTCACCATTGCAGTAGTGTGTCATGTGTATACAGAATACATTACATAAATGTGCAATATTTTTTTTTTTACTCACAGTACATCATTCCCCATGGTGTATATCTTAATGGCTTCTGGATTTCTGCTGGCAAATAACAGTCACCTGAGTCACCATCACCCTGAAGATCTCACAGGATGAAAGTAGAAGTTAGGCAAGGATGTCACAAATGGAATATTAAGTATTTATAATGTCTGTGGTGTACTTAACTAGCATTAATCAAAATATATTTTGGTGTTTGTAACAAATGCCTTTATGATTTCATGTTTCTATTTATACTGACAGACCCCAGGATATTCCAGATAAACTGCTGTGTGTGACTGTATTTTGTATGTGCTCTAGGTGGCAGCTCTTAGTACTGTTTTGTGGGACATGGCACAGGGGCATGGTGGGTACCATTTAATACTTCTGTATCTTTGTACATAAGTGTGTTAGTATAGATGTGCCTGCTTCAGTGCAACCAACAGCATTTGTGTAGCTACCTCTACTTCTTTGTAGATAACTGTAGTATTGTAGTTGGCCCTCCTTCACTTGGCAACCTGACTGATTTTTGTTCATTTGCAGATGCACATGTTTCAGTAGTTCTGTGTTGGGTTGTGGGACTCATTTTACAGACCAGTTGGCATAATGGTTAAGATCCTCACCTCCCATGCACATCTTTTTTGTCTTTCAGTATAGTCAGAAAATGAACAAAATAATGTTAAATCCCACATAAGACAACAGAGATTAGAGGTTTTGGGGTTAGTGGCATCCTATATCTTCTCCTGGCTTATATCTGCTGTAACACATTTGGGTCATCATCACTAATGTCATTTGTTCCAATTTTATCTCCATTCTGCAGGTTACTATGGTCTACCAGAGCTACAGTCACAGCTGTGTCCAGCTGGGACCACAGATGAAGTTGGTGAGCAAGGTTGTAGTGGCTCATTTTGGAAGGGTTCTGGCTCATTCCAAGTAGGTAACCCACCCTAGTTGCTTGTTGTGTACAGTATGTGCTGAAGATGGAATATATAATAGAGGTAGTGCTTGACTGGATGATGACCTGTTTGGTTTCCATATAATGACTCCTCCTATAGCAGGTAGCCTACTCAGTGGACCAGCTTACTGATGCCATCAGACCATCTGTCCATTTGTCTGGCCTTCTGTATGTGTCTGTGTTTATCTGCTGCATGCCCTCACCATATATTCCTCTCCCTTTGTTCCTATAACCCCTCCTGTTTTCCCTTCTCTTGACTTACATATGAAATGAGGTTCTTATCCCCACAAAATAAAACATATTCTACCATCTCCATACCCTACCTCCCCCTACTCTGTGTTACATTAGTGTTCCTGCTCTGTATTTCTCCCCATTTGCTATACTCCTTCTGTTGTTTTTCATTGCTCTGTTTTCACCACTTTTTAATGAAACATTAAGGTGTCTGACATTCAGGGCACCTGTTCACAGCTCCTTAATACTGCCTATGATGTTTTTCTTTAGGAGATTGCAGCAATAGTCTTCCAGAAAGGGTGGCACCTCATACTGCTAATTGCATTTCTCATATACATTTTTTGAGTTTTCTCCCTTTTTTGTAGATTTTCAGCCATGTTGATCTGTTTCATTTATAAAATTTCCCCTCAGCCTTGTCAGCATACTTGTTTTATATAGTCCTACTTTGTTATTCATGTCTATTTGATACTACTGTGCAATTGCCTAGGCTGTGTTAGCTCTGGGCCATGTTGATACACTGCTGTGTGAATCCCAGCCTGAGCCTCAAAGACATTTTCACAAAATTAATGACTTAAAATTTCCTTAAAGGTAAACAAGGTAAGAAATGCATCTGACTAAATACATACAATGATAAAATGTAGTATAAAATACAACAAAGGAAATGAATATTCCATTTACTATTGTTGGTAGACCAAAGTAGAAATCAGTGTTTTATTCTTCTAAAAAATACTCTTAAAATTTCCAGTAACCAAAAAGGCAGGAGGAATGAAGGCAAACAATCTCTAGAAAAACTTGTACTCCACCAAAAGGACCCTAAGGTCCCTACTCCAGAAAGGAAGTCTATACCACAAAACAACTGAAAATCAATTGAAACCACAGAATTTATTGACCTTAGTATTCAGCTGAACAGTACTTTTAAGCACAAATAGTTCAAATTCAACATGCTTTTCATCCCAAACCAACTTAAAGCAGGACTTCATCAGAAAGAATCAGAGCAATTTTGAACACATTCTTAAGTACTACCACATAGCTTACGTCATAATTGGTTGATTGGCCAAACAAACACAATAGCTAAAAATGCAAATGTTTAAATATACACCAACAAAAGTTCATTAAGATAAACCAATATGCAAATAAAAAATATACAAGTAAAAAGTTTAAGTGCAGTATACTCTAAAACCTTTAAAAAGTACATTCTTACATTTGTTTAATAAAAGTAGCATTGCTTTTAATACTCTAGTTAAATCCTGTGGGCAATCCCAGATAAAATCTAAAAGAAGCACATTACAATTCGTTGGCTGTCTGATCTAAAACAGGAATTAAAGAAAGATGATCATTAATATCTGGAGGGGGATGAATGGCATCCAAGTTTAATTGCCAGTAAAGTTCCCTGAGCTCCAGTTTGTCCTGCCATCCCCCTTTTCTGGATGTCAGGGCTATTTCTTTTTCCAAAATAGTAAACGGAAACTGACGAAAATTACTACAACCAAAGAGTGTCTATATAAAGCATTGCTATTATGGGTTGTGATATCATATGGTGTTCATAAATTAATTTCTTAAACTTTCTATCTGTTTTTCCAATGTAAAACACTGAAAACTCAGTATACAAAGCGAGGTAGACCACTCCTTTAGTGCTACAACTGCCTTTTGCAGGATGAGTAATGCTATTCAAGTAATTATTTAAAGTTATTACATCCAATTCAAGGATGTACTTGCATTTATTTTCTAATACTATTGAGAAAGAACTTTATAAACATTTTGCTAAAGGAAAAATTAAATCCTATGGTTCTACCTTATCAGTTCATGACTTAGGTTATTATGAGACTTAAGGGAGAGCCATTCTTTAAAAAATCATGAAAAATAAGGGTGAGGGTAGTACTCATGGAACATTTTTACTATTTTGGTGAAATGAGCAGTATCTTGCATGGCAGTGAAACATACATGGTTATGTCTCATAATAAGTTACACATTGTTTAACATAAAATTGACCAGTACATGGAAGATATTTTTACAGAACCTTACATTTTTTTGAGAAATACTAATCCTACCTTGCAACCTATTTTTGGTATCCCGAAAGTACACAAAAATAGAGTGACAGCAGCTGGTTCAAGAACATATTTGTTGTTCATTTTTTTTTTTTTTTTTTTGCTTAAATGTTTTTATTTAATTTCATAACTCTGCTTAAATGTTTTTATTTAATTTCATAACTCTGTAATATAAAACATAATTTACACAGGTTAACAACTATATACAGCCCACAGCTATAAAATCTAAACAAACTATTTACAAAGGTATCCAAGTTTAAAAGATATTACATATTTTTATATTTAAAACTTAATTTCATGAGGTATTACAGTCATCTCTCCATTATTTTATTCACTTTCTTCCATGAGTTGTAATAAGATGTGGTTCTTCTTTTTTCTCATTCAAATGGTTCTCATTTCCATTCATGATGCATTCAGTATGATGTTTCTGTATTCTTTAAATGTGGGTGAACTCTCACTTTTCCAATTTGTAGTAATGGTTTTGCATGCTATAGCCAGTAGTGTCTATAAAAGTGAAAACTTTGTTCAGGCAACACATTGGGGTATGGGAGCATTAAACAAAATTAAAGATTTAGACAAATGGAAATTATCATTAAAAACTATTTGCAAGAAAAAATAACTTTATCCCAAAATGGTTTATGTAAATGACAATCATAAAACACATCTCCAATCTGCTCTCAATTTTTTTTTACATCTCCAACATCCTATATTTTGTTTAAACATTATTTCCATTTTATGTGGTGTTATAAAGGACCTATAAATAAATTTCCATGTGAACAGTTTCCATTGCAATGAAAGAGATGTTTGCTTTGTGGAGAGAAGTTTTAATTTCTTGCCATTGTCATTTGACATTTGATTATTTATTGTTTTATGGTAGTCCCAAAGATTTTCTGTATGATATAATTGTGTTTTCTTAATTATTTTATAAATGTTTGATAAGTAACCTTTTTCATGAACAGCTTGTGTTGTTGAAAAGACATGTACTATAAATTTAGATATATTTCATCTGGTTGTTAATTGCATTGTCTCTATTCTGTTTAAGAAGTACTTTCTTACATCCTGTATACTTAGCCATAGATCATTACCTAAATCAAATTTATCTCTTATTTGTTCTATTGCTAAAACTTTTCCAGAGTCTAGTAACTGATGCAAGTAAGTCAGTTCATGCTTTCTAAATATCTTTATTATATCTATCTCAAAGGTTTTAATGTAATTTTGAGGGCATGTAATAGGATATAGCAAGAATGACCAAGCTTTTATGTTGGGATTCCTATTCATAAGGGTTTTATATCCTTTTAATATGTTTTTTATAAGCTTAGAACTTATGTGCTTTCATTTGTTTTCCGTATAATGTTCTCTCATCATCCAAAGAGAATTATTTGATACCAACTCAGTGTATTGTGATGGTAATGTAAGACCTGATTTCAGTCATATCTTTTCATATATGTGTTTCCATCTGGCAGAATAAGCATTATTTACCAGCATTATATTGTTTTTTATATTAGATAACAGTGCATATATTTCTATATCTGGAAGAAAAGAGTTCAGATGTGATGCTGCTGAATAGCTAGACCTTGGTATACTGAATCAGAATGTATTTAACATAGTTTTAAGAATCAGCTATACCTTTTAGAAAAAGATAGGAGTGTCATCAATTAGCAAAGTAATTGTATTAATTGAAAGATGAATAATACTATATAAACTGAGCTGCCTTAAAGTATAGTGAAATCTGATGAAGCGTATGGTGCATACGTGAAAGCGCTCATTTCGTCCTTGTTTTCGTTTTATGGAATAAAGAAGAAATTTTAATTCTCATTCTGAACTGGTGATTACTTTCTGGAAGGTGTGATTGCAGCAGCCATTTTGTTTTGGTTCACTTGTGTTCTATACTAACGTATATCTGGAAGACTGATTCCTCCTGCTTCCCAGTCATTCAATTGATGATTCAGAGCTATTCTGGGTTTATTGGGATGTCATAAGAAGTTTACTATGATATTATTAAATTGTTTTATGTAGGATTTAGGAGGAGGAAGAGAAAAGGCTTGTATAAAGTATAATATTTTTGGAAAAATAATCATTTTAATTATATAATGCCAATCCTCTATTGTAAAAAAGTATCTATTCCATTTTTGAATGAGTGTTTTAATGTTATTTAGAATATTAGAGTAGATTGTTATTGTCTTATCCAGTTCATCTCTTAATGTAACCTCTAAGTATTTTATTTTATTGCTAGCAGCTATATATTTAGAAAAAAAGTATCTATGCCTTTCTTATTAGAATTTTTAAGTAATATATGTTTCTTATTTTCATTAAATTTAAGGCCCAAGAGTTTCTGAAAGTGTTCAATTAAATTTAATAGAGTTTTTAGAGAGGTGTTATCATCCTTTAAGGCTAACAAAATATCATCTGCAAACATCTAAACCTTCATTTCCAGATAATTGTCATTTTGTATACCCTTAATATTCTTCGCCAGTTGAATATAATTTGCAAAAGGTTAAATTATTAAGGCAAATAATAATTGTGACAAGGGGCATTCCTGTTTTGTACCTTTAGTAATTTCTAAAGATTTAGAAAAAGCATGATCCAATCTTTATATATGCTAAGGAGTTTTCCTAAAGTGATTTAATTACTAGTGTAAATTTTTGAAAAAATCCACATTCTTCTAGAACTGACCATAGATAATCACAGTGGACAAAATGAAAGGCACTATTAATGTCTAAACTGACTATATTCATGTTATTTTGCATGGTTAATGTAATCAATTAAAGATATAATTTATTTTTTTAATCTTATCATGTGTATTTCTGTCTTTTATAAAGCCAGTTTTATCTTCCTCTATTAATAATGGAAGTAGTTGTTTGATCCTAGATGCATCTATTTCCATAAATATTTTATCATCAACATTTAGTAAAGATATAGATCTGTTAGATGAAGATGAACATTCCTTTGCATTTTTATCTGGTTTCACAACAGGTGATATTATTGTATATTTCCAAGAAGGAGGAATGTTTGTGCTTTTCTTTACTAATGTAAACACTTTTAATAGTAATGACAGAGCTTCTTTGGTTAATAATTTGAACATTTCTGGGATCATATTATCTATGCTATGTGCTTTGTTTGGTTTTAAATTTTTAATATGGGATTTAAGTTCAGTCATAGTTATTTGTTTGTCTATTAATTTTATATGATCATCTGTTAGTTGGTTTTGATATGTTTTCTAAAGAAAGATTTTAATATGTTTTGAAGTTCTATTATTTCCTTTTGGGTATTAACTTTATGAAAGTATCATTTAAATGCTTCTAGTAGCCCTTCTAAGTCTGATATCTGGAATGTATATTTCCTTTATTTGATTAGCTTTTATGATCTTTTTAGTTCTATTTGATATTATCTTCTGATTCCTGTGGTTCATTGAATAAGAGCATAGTTTGATCTTCTCTAAATGTATCATTATCTTATGATGTACTGTCTCTAAATATTTTTATTCATGTCATTTAATTCACTTAATAAATTTGTCTTTCCCTTCTGAATATCTAGCTTTAGTGTATCAATTCTTACTTGGAATCCAAGTAAGTCTTTGTCCCATTGCCTTTTCTTGTTTTTAAACCATGTTAATGCTTTACCATATAAATATGACTTCAGAGAGTCCCAAATATATATCTCTGACACTTCTTTAGTAAAATTTATGTCTAAAAATGTTTGTATCTCTTTAGTATAAAATTCCTTAAATCCTGTAAGTTTGTTATATATGAAGAAATTCCAGTTACAGTTATTCTTTGTTTTGCATTTAAATCTAAATCAAAAGTAATTGCATTATGGTCTGACAATAGGCATGTGACTACTTTGACTTTATCCAAGTTTGTAGTTAGAGCTCTTAATATGTATACTCTGTCTATTCTTGAATGTATGTCATGTCGATGAGAGTAATGTGTAAAGAATAATGTATTCAAATTAGCATATTCATTAATGTCTACAATATTAAACATTTCAGTAAAATAAGATAGCACCTTAGAAATTGCTATTTTCTTTCATGTGTTTCTAGCATCAGTGTCCTCATCATTCATTATACACTTAAAGACTCCTGCTATGATTATTTCCCCTTTAACATGGTGTAAAATGTCTTCTAAATGCTGCTTGGCTACTTTGACACCTAATCCAAGTATCCAATAAACGTTTACTAAAGTATATATCCTCCCATTTATGGATATCATTTCTAAACAGAACATCCCTGTTTTGTCATAATATGTATTGAAAATGTTTCACATTAAGATTGAGTTTTCCCACAAGACTGCTACTTTTCTCTTCTTTTGTTTAAAGTGTGAACTGCTAGTGATGTGTATATGTTTTAACTAATAAGCACAAAGATTTAACTAGAGAGAATGACAAATTTTCATTTGATGTAACAAAGTAGTTACAACTCATAGACACCCATTAAAATAATTAAACAATAAAACCTTAATGATTGAGACAAAAAACAAACTAATGCTCCTATGGAAAAACAAACCCCAGCTTTGAATAGACTAGCCATTCAAGTGTACCCTCTAACACCCCCTCCAAGAATCATTTCTCAACCTAATTATCTAAACATTTTGTCTAATAGAAAGAAGATTGCTATGTCTTATATTCTATTCATATAAGACATTTTTCATAAAATTTGATTTTAAATCCAAAAGAAAACATTTAACATAGCCATATTACTATATTAAGTATATTATTTTGATATTAAAATAATGCAAGTTACAATTATTTTTTGTGTTTGCTTCTAATATACAATAGTTGTCCATTAGTCAAAGTCCTTTTGGATTAATATTTGCCATTCAGATTAATCTAACTAATCAGCAAAACAGTTCAGATTTATAAAATTGCATAACAAGGTTACACCACTCTAGTTAAACACAGTGAAACTGCTTTTATACTGTGTAGTAGCACAGTCTGCTTCACATCAGTCTCTTTATTATATATGATCTAATTACAACAATTTCATGTCTGCTTGTATTAAAATCCAATATGCCATGTCTCATTTACAAGTTCACTACCATTTATAAGTTCACTAAATTACTTGTTAATAAATCTCTCATTGCTTTTACTCTAATTCATATTGTACTGTTTTGCATGTTATTAGGTAAATATCCCTTTAAGAAGCTGAGAAGTTCAAACAGCTCATTGTTAACCCTTAACCCAAGTGCTTACATTATGCTTGAGCATTTTGCTTTCATTTTTCAAGCACTCGCATGGTTGCAACAGGATTTTCATTTTTTAAATATGCTAATAATGGAAAAAAAAAAACATCTTGGGAACAAAAAAACAAGCTTTTCAGCTCATGACTTTGGCAGGAAGCTGAGAAACAAGTAAGTAAGCAATCTGAGTATTTCTAAACATGCCCCATGCTTGTGGAGTGCTTGAGAGCTTCCCCTCCTTCTAAATAGCTGTTTGTAAAGCCCAAAAATGTCTATGTAGTTAGAATCAAGGTTACATTTACTTAAGACAAATTTTATTTTAACTGTAATAAGCCTTGTTCATTCCATATAAAAAAGAAAGAAAAGCATTTATTTCCCGTTTAAGCATGTACTAATCATTAAATCAGTTAAGACATGAAATATTCATATAAAACATTTAAAAAACAGTCACATATATTCTGTTTGTTAAAGTTTAGAACTTAAAGTTAAGAAATCTATATTTAAACTGTATGTTCAAATAAACATTTTGAGTGTTCATTTAAGTGGCTTTTAAGCTGTAAATAACTCTCTATGTCTATACTACACAGAAAAACATGCAGTATGATGTGTTACTTAAAAGTTTTTATTTTCTTTAAGTTTTTGTTCCATCCGAGAAAAAGATTTTGTCTCACAGGAAACAGTAATTGAACCTTGAATTGTCTCTTCTTCAATTCTTTTATTAAAGGTAAGCATTCCTTTTTTTACAGTTTACCTCCAATGAGTAATCATTGTCAAATCTTATTACATTATCTTGGTATTTGACAAGAGAGTTTGACCATGTAGTATTTAGCACCAGTTCCTTGTCCTAAGAAGATATAAATCTTACTATTATTCATTTTGTACATTTATTTGATTTGCTAGAAGATGAAAGAACTGCCAGTGACCTATGTGCTCTTTCAATTCCGTAAGAGAAATACACAGGTAAATTTAGAATATTTGGAAGCCAGGATGTGAGAAAATTTACCATATTGTCTCCTTCAGTCTTTTTTGGTAGCCTATAAATATGCAAGTTGTTTCTCCTTGACCTATTTTCTAGGTCATCTAATTTGTTTGTTAGAAAAATTGCTTTGAGAAAGACTCAAACTGATGTTCTTGTTCCATGAGTCTGCCTTCCATGTCATTTAATGTTTCTCCGATGTCAGCAATCTGAGTCTTATGTTGCATTATTAATTCTTTTAACTGCTCCATTTGTTTTGTGCATTTTTCTTTAAAAAAGTCAGGTTTTTGCCCATTTTGTCAAACTTCAAAAATAAATCCTGCATGATAGAAAATAAAGTTTGTAGTTCCTTCTTCATTGTCTGGTCCTGTGAAGTGTTCTTTTGATAACTCATTCTGTGAAGAAATCTGAGCCCTTTTTGCTTGAATTTTGATAGAAAATTTGTAGAATTTAAACAAAATAATCCAATGTGGACTTCCAAAGACTGTAGTGGAAGTTACTGGTTAAGTTTAAGAAGTTTAGGAGTCTTGGTTTTTAAAATTTTCTGTCAGAAATATAACTTAGATAAGAGAGCTGAGGAAAAGTATTGTCAACCTGTCAGCATCCTGGCCATGTCCCCCTCATTTGCTGTTCTGATTGATCGAATGCTCAAACACATCCAAGAGTTAAACACACACATGCTCAAGGACTCTTGGGACTTTTTGGGGAGATTAACATCCAGTTTATGGGATGAAGACTTTTTGTTCTTAACAATTTACATTATCAATCTCTTTTCATGTATTCCACAAGACCTTGGTCTGGAGTTATTCCACCATGCATTATTGAACTTTGAATTTCTGTCTAACCTTTGATGTAAGGTTAATTATTGACTACACAGAAATAGTTTGTAATATAGTGGGAAATACACTGTGTTATGGTTATAAAAATAAAAAGAATATTAAGAGACTCCTATGTACTAAGGATGGCTTTGGAAAACAGCCATTATTGGGAAGAAGAGGGACCTTCCCATGTGGGAACTGCATGGCATGTGGGCATATAGACAGAAGTAACACCTTCGTACATCCAAAAACACACAAAGAATTCTCCTTCAAATGTAAAGTGACCTGTACATCTAACAACATAGTCTATCTGACAACCTGTAAAGATTGTACTTCCTTTTATGTTGGTAAAACTAACCAGGTCTTTAAAAAAAAGATTTTACGGCATTTAAATGACATATGGAAAGCAGAGATACATAATGCTTTGACGATTTATATCAAAAACTTTCCGAAACATAGCTTTCATTTTAAAGCTATTGAACAGATACATAATAAGATTAAGCGAGGAGATATTATTAACAATACAGAATTATGTGAAGCAAGATGGATTATCAATTTGAGAGCGGATTGCCCACCATGCTTAAATGCTGTTATCCCTTTAAAACCTATTTTGAATACTAGGAGACCTAGTATTACGTAAAGAGGAGGTGTGTTTCATCTCAGCAAAGTTATTGGCTGCTATCTTAAAGTCTACTGAATATCTGGAGATAGAGTTTCATTTGAAGAGAAGGTGTGTTGCATTAGTAAGGAATTCATTGGCTGTAATAATTTTTAAATAAAAGGCGCCATACAGCATCTAGAAGTTTATTGGCTGAAACTTGTATTAAAAAGAAAAGATGAAGTCCCTGTCTCATATGATCTGAAGAAGGTGATACCGAAAGCGCTTATCGTGTTATTTGGGACTGCTAGACAACTGAATCAACTATAACTACATTTCATATTCAAGGAATTGTGTTATTTGGGATTGCTACACAACTGAATCAACTACAACTATATTTTACATACAAGGAGACAAGGCATCTAGTTGTGTTTAAGTTTCCAGAATTTTGTTAACCTTGCCGGCATTGGTTATAAAGGCCGACAACCAACGAAGAGTTTGTGGGTGACAGCATTATTGTAAGCAGCTACTATTACTGATTATTCACGCAGTATTAGAAATACTGAGCATTTTGCACTTTGTGAATTCAAACTGCTTTCTAAGCGTTGATCTGTAGATGTCGCAATTCTGCTTGAACTACTAAATAGCCACAATCGCTGACACTTATGAAGAACTAGCCACAACTAAGCACTTTTTTATTTGTGAATTCAATATTTTTTTTGGCGACAAATTCTGACCTGAATTTATTCTACATATGCTGAAAAGCTGAGTTTTAATTATATATTTTAATAAATAGGACCGAATGGTCTTTAGAAATTGGATTTTTGGTGAATTTCTTTATATATTTGGACCGAAAGGTTTTTACATTAAAAGTTTACTGTAAAGATTTCATGACAGCTGTGGAGCTACAGCTTGATTTTTCTATATAGTTTTCCATTACTAGCCGTTGCATTAGTAGTGAGTGATACATTTCTTTTGCTCTTTGTGTAACCTGGTTGAATGGATGAACAATTGTAAATACACCCGCAAGCTGCCATCTCAAACCCTCATGGAAAAAGAACAAAACTAGGTATAAATTAGGCATGTCAATAGGTACCTATAATTTGAGGTATTGTGATTGAACTGCTAATGGGCCTTTGGATCAACAACATAGTATTGATCTATGAACCTATGAAAGTGCTCTATCCATACCTAAGTTTTTAGTGCTTTCCAGGCCGTTAAACCCAGTGGCAACTGTCATGGCATATCTATATTTTCTACAGCCAATATCACTTCTAGACAAATTCCCAGAGATCCACAAATGGAACGTAATGAACTACAAATCACATTAAACAAAACTAACCATCAGTTTATTTTAAGTGGCTTTAACTACCCCTCAATAAACTGGAGTACCTACTTCTCCAATGTAGGATGTGCTGAGAAGTTCTTGGATATAATAAATAAAAATTCTTTGTGTATCATGTTGTTACTAATACAGCTAGAGATATTCCATGGTGACTGCCTGTCACCTCTGCTATTCTGTTTTGCCCTTAACCCATTAAGCTGTCTACTTAACAGATTAGGTCATGGCTATAATGTGCCTCCTAGAAAACAACAAAGTGTAAAGACCTCTCATCTTCTCTTTGTCGATGATTTACAACTGTATAGCTCATCAGATGAAGAACTGAAAGTACAACTACAAGTAGTCAAAACTTTTTCAGATGATATAACAATGTCATTTGGTCTTGATAAGTGTACAAAAGCAACATTTAAAGCAGGAAAACTGCAGCACCACAAAAACATCAGTTTGGGACAAGAATGTGATATAAAAGAACTTGAGCAAGAGGGAGTGTATAAATATTTGGGAACTGATGAAGAATCAACAATAAAGCATAAACAAATGTGAATAAAACTTAGTAAGGAATATTTTAGAAGACTTAAATTAATCCTGAAATTCAAGCTATAAACCAATTTGCTCTTCCTGTCCTAACTTACAGTTTTGGAGTGATTGACTGGCCCCAAAATGTGTTGGCTAGATGCTTCATGCTCACCAAATGATTTATAAAAATCAGTGCATACCAAGATTATATATTCCTCATTAAGAAGGAGGTATGGGCCTCCTTGAAATTGATTACATGTATAGATCTGCAATCATGGGACTGCACACATATCTGCTGACATCACAGGACCTAAATGTAGTGAAAATTTTGAAACATTAGGAGAATAAATCTAAGATAACTTCCCTGCTTAGTCTAGCAGAAGCATATTGATGTCAAGCAGGAATGGAAACCAAACCAGAAGTAGACAAAAATCAGGCAGCAACTAAATGTGCCAAAAATCAGGAATTTAAATGGTGGTGACGACTTTTGGTTTGTGACTGTAGATGTAGTCAACTTATTTTTGGTGATCCCCCACCATATTGGAATTGATAGCTTTAACAATAGTCTGGCTAAGTACAATGATTTACACCATGTAAAAAGAGGCCTGCTTGTGGATTTGTTAGAACTGGCATTATCTAATAATTCCATCTTGTTTGATAGGAAATATTACAAGCAGACGAACGGGGTTGCAATGGGTGCCAGATGTGCACACATCTATGCTAACCTGGTGTTGGCAGAATGGGAACAGCAGCATGTGTTTAATTTTGTCTATATGTCAAAGATCATGACATACCTGGATGGCATACTGATTTTGTGGAAGGGCTCAAAACAAGAGTTGGAAGATTTTATTGGTTATTTGAGTAACACGACCACTTTTCTAAAATTTACAAGTCACATGGACAGAGATAGGATTGAATTTTTGGATATTCTTTTGTACAAATAGAATGGCCATATACATCCGAACATTTACCGTAAAAAAACATACAGCAACTCTTTTTTACATTATAAGAGTTGCCACCCTCAGTTTCAAAAGAAAAATGTGGTGAAGGGTCAAATGATTCATTTGTCAAGGCTTATTAGTCAGGATGAGTGTTTTAAATTTGAACTGCTGAAGCTTATTGACATGTTCACAAATAGAGGGTATCCAATGGATTTACTGACTAAGTTAAGTAAGGATGTCGAAATGAGAAGAAGCAGTAATTTTAGACCTATTCTCTTGGATTCAAGTAGAAGTGTTGGTTCATCTAATACCATTGAGATCAATACACTTGCTACTAACAACTCTATGGCAATGGTGCTGGAGTATAACGATTCAGGTATGAAAATTAAGAACATTATCCAGACAGCATGGGACAGTGTATTTCCTTCAGACTTAAAAGAAGTATTGGGTCCAAGCCCGAGATTCATTAACAGTAGGGGGTCCAACTTGAAAGAGCTGTTGGAAAGAGGTGTAGTGACAACGAATAGTAACATCTCACAGATGGGTAAGTGTGGTACATGCAGTATTTGCAAGTTTATTAATGATGGACCTTATGTACACATCGACAGTTACAAAAGAACACTAAACTGCCCAGGGTACGGTAATTGCAATACTGACATGATAGTATATGTAGCCACCTGTTTATCATGTCCAGCATTTTACATAGGAATGACCACATGAAAATTATGTACTTTGGAACACAACAGAGACAAAAAACAAGAAGCCTACACGTGCTTTATTTAACCACAGTAAGAAGTGTGGCAACTACAAAAAGTTTATATTTTTTGTCATTGACAGGGTGCCCAAAAAAGACATGGGAGGTGATGTTAAAACCTTACTAGAGATGAAAGAATGTCTATGGCAGTTGCGCCTAGATGCAACAAAAACACCAGACATTAATGAAAACATTTCTATTGCAAGTGTATTGAAACACAAATCCCAGTTTATTTAACAGATGATTTATGTTATGTTATGTTATGTTATGTTATGTTTAACTTTCTTTTAACTTTCCTTGGACAAAGTATTCACCAAAGGGGTTTACATGAAACAGTTTATTACAACTATTTTTTTGTTTTAAGATGTGGTTTTATCATAGTATTTCTTGTGCTGTTTTTTTCCTTTACAGCAGGGGTTGGGTTAAATGGTTAATTGGATAATTGATTTTAATGGATGTTTTTTATATTGGCTGATTGCCTGTTTAGGACTATAAAAGTCCTGATTTTTTTGAGTGTAAACTGACTCTGAAGAAGCCCAATGTTATGGGTGAAAGCACTAAGTCAGTGATTCTACATTTACAATAAAGCTGTGGTTTTAGCGAGTCACGGATATTTTTATTCATTCCCAGAAATATCTCGTACAGCAGTGGTGATGCCATTCTCTACAATTTGTCCAGCTATGGGCCCCCAAATTATAGGTCCATTAACCTGACATTTTTCATCCCTCCCTCAGCTCTACCTTTAAAAGGCACCTGCCACAAAGACTTCTAAGATCTAATAACCAAAACCTAATAGAGCTGTACAAACCCCTTCGCTCTCCAGGACAAAGCCTCCTGTCTTTTGCCCTGGCACACCTATGGAACTCCCTTCCTCCCTCCATCCGTATCACCACCAACCTCCCTGCTTTTAAAAAATCATTGCACTCACATCTAACATCCTCATGGGAATGCTCCTGCTCCCACCCCTCATAGCCTATTCTCCACTTCCTTCAGGCAACTATATCATATATTACCAGACTCCAAATAATAAGCCAATTGCAATGACATGTTATTCTTCTCTAATCCTACTATTCCACTCAAGAAACTATATATCTACTATAGCAATGCTTTTTTCTCTACAAAATTTAACCTAAAAAAATTTATTGCACCTGCTTAAATCTTGGTTTTCTACAAAATGAAACCTAAAAATTGCATTGCAACTGCTTAATCTTTGTTTGTGTTGAACCCACAAATTACTGAAGTTCTAAACTGCTGTAATCTTTTTGTTACCACTGTTTTTAAGCTTTGTCTTTAACCTACAGATGATTGAAATTGTAAACTGCTGTAATTTTTTTTGTAACTGGAGCTTTTCTCCCCAGGACTCCATTGAAAACGGGTTCTTATTGGCCCAATGGACTATCCTGGTAAACCAACTACAAATAAAATAAATAAATAAAATAAAATGTCTCATTTGCAAGACCATGGAGCACATTATAACTAGCTTTATAAGCCTCAATACTAAAAATCATATTTAGCTGGATCTGCAGCGATTTGGTTTTGTAAAAAGTAGATTCATAGGTTCATAGGTTCATAGGTTGGTACTAGGCTATCAGCCCTAGGGCCTATACAAGCCTAGCCATAATAATTCCCTGGCTATTTCTTCCCACATTATTTACTTTCCTGGACCCCTGTCTAGCAGGGTGACTGACGTGATCCCTGGGGTGAATTTCCTTTCTCCCATCCAATCGTCAATGTTCCTCTTGAAGAGGTCCAAAGAGGCACTCTGCTTGACATGTATGGGCAATCTATTCCAGAGTCTGGGGAGTCTCTGGGTCAGGAACCTATCCCTCCAGCATGTTTTGTTTATTGTGATGACAAGGTTTAGATCCCTGGAGCATGTAGCTCTGAGGGATTGGGATTTCTTTAAGTGTAGCATGTCCAACAGATCTGGGTTTGACATGGCCTTGTATGTTAAGCAGAGATCGCCTCTGAGTAGACGATATGCGACAGAGTATAGCTGGAGTTTTTTAAGGCGGTCAGCGTAGGGCATCTGCTTTAGGCCTGTGATTCTTTTAGTGAGGTATTTATGAGGCCTTTCCAGTTGTTGCAGATGTCTTGAGAGGTACATACCAAATGGGGCGTTGTATTCTATAATGGGTCTAATGAGGGATGAGTACAGTGGGACAATGACCTCCTTTTTTCTGGATGAAAACCCTTTGTGATGAGGTGTGCCACATAGAAGGATTTCCTGATTGTTGTGGCGATGTGGTTATCGAAGGTGAGACCACTGTCCACCTGTGTCCCTAAGTCTCTTATCACACTTTCTGTGTTTAGTGTACTGCCACCTATATGGTAATTCATGGATACATGTTTTTTCCCAAAGGGGATAACAATACATTTCTTGGCATTGAGCTTGAGCCCATGGCTCTGGCACCAAGCATCTGTTTCTGTAAGGCCCTTTTGTAGAGTATCCACATCATTTGCGGATTCAATAATGGCTCCCAGTTTGCAGTCATCTGCAAACTTTGTTAGCCAGAGTCCCTTAGTGTTGACCTGTACTTCAGAGAAGTAGATGCCAAACAAGAGCGACCCCAGGACTGAACCCTGAGGTACTCCACTTGTCACTTGTCTGGAGCTGGATTTGGAGTTGGCTACTTTTACAGTGTGGGTTCTATCAGTAAGCCATTTAGCAACCCATTGGGTGACATAGGGATTAATGCCCAACTTAGTAAGTTTATCTATGATTCCAGAGTGGGGATGGTGTCAAAGGCCTTGGCAAGGTCTAGATAGGCTGTGTGGACCACCTTACCCTTGTCCATGGCTCTGGAGACTGATTCAAAGAAGTCAATCAGGTTCAGGAGACAAGATCGGCCCTTCACAAACCCAAACTGGGTGGGGTCCAGTGTTTGAAGGTTGCCAATGTCTTTGTTTATAAGTTCCATGATAATACGCTCCATGGCCTTGCAGATAAGGCTTGTCAGACTGATGGGACGTTAGTTTCCGGGATCCAAGGTGGATCCCCCCTTGTGGATTGGGATAACTGTAGCTCTGCGCCACTCAGTGGGCACGAAACCTGAGGTGAGGCTATGATTAAACATGACACTTAGGTGAGGTGCCAGTTCATATTGTAGTTCATGTAGTACACAGCCCGGGATGTCATCTGGTCCCATGGATGCTGTATTCTTGGCTTTAGAGAGTGCGTTTTGTACCTGTGTGGCCATTACTACTGGAATTTGGCAATCTTCCGGTATTGAGATGGGCCATTTAGGGGGTGAGAGGGGGGTGAAGTTGGCACTGAATCGATCTGCCAGGATATTGGCAATATCCTTTGGATCAGTATATTTAATGCCATTCTGTTTTAGCTCAACGCAGATCTGAGCATTGCCATTTAGATTCTTGACATAGTTATAGAATGCTTTGTGGTTGTCTTTGGAATCTTTGGCAATTTTATTTTCGTAACTAGCTTTGGAGGATTTTATGAGGCATCTCAGTTTCTTACTGAGGCCAGTAAGGGAGTTTTTTGCATCCTGGGATTTTCCTCTTTTCTGCAAAAGTTTCTTCCTTTTGTTGTAAAGTTTGTTTATGGCAGGGGACCATCAGATTGGCTTCCTTTTTGGATGAGAGCATTTTGGTTCTATTTGGGATGGCACGATTCATGCATGAGTGGATGTGCTCGTACAGTGCCTTAGTGTAGGATTCAGCAGTTGAACTTTCAGTTCCGTCTGCATGGGTGTTATGAAGTTTGTCACTTCTGACTTGAGTAGCATGAAGTTGGCTTTGGAGAAGTTTTTATGGTGGTTTCTTTACTGGGGGGTGGGGGTGGGATGTGGATGTTAAGGGTGATTAGCTTATGGTCAAACCTCACTAACGAGGGGGTGACCATAGGTATGGAGCATTGATTTCCCATGTTGGTAATGACCAGGTCTAGGATATTGGAGCCCCTGGTGGGACTATGGATTAGTTGATCCAGGGTATTAGAATTTATGAATTCCAAGAACCGTTGGGCAAAGGTGTTGGGACATGAGTAGTTTTCCCAGTTAATGGCAGGGTAGTTAAAATCACCCAGTATTAGGGTGTTTGGTTCTATCTTAATATTTTCCAGTATGCTTAGAAAGGTGTAGTGAGAATCTTGGGGTATGGTGGGGGATCTGTAGCAAGCTACAATTTGGATTGCAGTCTTACCTAGTGTTAGTTGCACTTGGAGAATTTCAGACACATTGTGTTGGCCAACTAGCCTGGTGGTGTGAATATCCTTGGTGAATATTGACACTCCTCCACCTTTAGTGTTTCGGTCCTGGTTTGGTGGCTGAAAAGTGTGGTAAGAGTTGTAGCCTGGTATTGCAGGGGTGCTCTCTGGAGCCTTGAACCAGGTCTCAGTTACTGCACAGATATCGATGTTCTCCATTTTAGGAGTGCCTCGAGAGAGTGCATTTTGAGGTTTAGACTTCTAGCATTGAGTAGCATTACCTTCAGATTTTGCATGCTTGTACCTGTTACAGTAGTGGTTTTGTCCTTTGAAGTTTGCCTAAAAAGGCACTATAGGGGTGGCAAGAGCCTTAGCCAGTAACCTGAATCCCAGGACGACAGGTGCAGACCATCTCTGGCAAAGCATCATGGTCTGTCAATCATGTCATCCCAGGCAGACAGATACTGGATCCCCTTTGAATGACACCATAAGCTTAGCCAATTGTTGAAGTCAATCATTTTATCCTTATATTGTGGTATCATTCTGGGCGAAGGCAGGATGCTGCTCAGGGCTAGAGTCATACCTGCCTGGGCCACATGATCCGAGAGCTCTTCCATGTCTCTTTTCATGTAGTCCAGGGAGGTACATCTCAAGTCATTCACTCCAACATGGACAATGACAGAGTCATATTTGTACTTGTTGTGGAGTGACTTGAGTGCATGCGTTATGTGGCGGATCCTGGCACCCGACAGGCAGCTGACTGTAATTTTCTCCTTATTCAACCTGGTGAGAGGGACATCAGTGTGCCGGACTATAGAGTCACTTATGACTAAAGTGTTAGGTACATTGTCTTGCCTTAGGGGCTGTTGCTGGGTGGCAAACTGGTGTTGTGAACTATGTGACACATTGGTTGTGATTGGTGTTTGTTTGCGTTTCAGCTTCAGAGGTCTTTGTTGCTTGGGCAGGTTACAGTTAAGGGCCTCTGAATATGTGGATTTAGTGTTGCTATATGTGGGTGTTGGTGGTGTGGGTTTAGAAGGGCTATGTGTTGCTTGAGAAGTAGTGTGGGTGTTAACCTTCTCCTCTTGACTGTTTAGCACAATCTTGTGTGGAGAGAGCTTTGCTTCCATTTTGGCTATGTAAGTGCATCTCTCACAGGTTGTAGTGTTGGGTGGTAGGAGGAGAGGGTTGTCTGTGTACATGAGGCAATTGCTGCATTGCCCCAGTATGCCCAGATTCACCAGGTGGACAGGAGAAATCACCGGAAGCTGACCCTTGGACATGCTTGGTTTGGGGCTTTTTTTTTTCTTTGTAAAGGAGCTGTTTACTTAGCAAGGTACTTTGCAATTATAGGCTGTTTAGTGCCTACTATTAATTTCTCCTTGTTAACAAGGAGAGTTCAGTGTTTGTATGAGTTTAAGGCTTCCTAGGGCTTTCCAGCAGGTATTAGAGAAAGTGCTAGTCACAGGGATGCTTAAAGGTAAGATTGAAAAGAATGCACTACAGTGTGCACTAGAGAAGTTAGATGTGAAAGTAGGTAACTTGAGTTTTACCTGTTTAAAAAGTTAAGGTTTAATGGAGAGTTACTATTTTTAAAACAGCAAGATGGATTGAAAGGGGTGGTCACTTTTATATTTTGGTACTATGAAATACTGTAGGATGGCCAATAAATTTAAATAATTGAAGGGGTGGGATTTCAAAAATGATGATTTTGTGATTACTCACATAAGCCAGTGAAAGTAGAGAGAAATGAGATATATAGTCAGATTAACATAAGAGGCGGGCAACTAGAAAGACAGTGGTATTTAACAAGACAACTTAAATGGGTGGGAGGGCGGGAAAAAATTCTGCCTGACTCAGAACAGAGAGAGCTGTGGTCTCTTTTGAAGTTTAAATATGCTGTTAAAACAGAATGCAAGCAAAACACAAAGTAAAGAAAACAAACTACAGTATTCAAAATATAGAAAGGCAATACAGTAAAACAAAAAATAACATGCAGCTGTTAAACTTGTTTGAAAGGGTAACAGAAGCTTTTAGCATTACTAACGTTTTACACACAGCTTACCTTGATTTAGACAAGAAATTTGACTCCATCCTCCATGTTATTATAATTAGTAAACTAACATGTTACAAACAGATCCTTATATAGTGAGATGGACAGCCATTTGGCTAATAGACAGATCCCATATTGTATGGGTGTCCAGGGTAGCAATTAGTACTGGGACCACTTTTATTTGGTACTTACTTTTCTGACTAACTGGAACAGGACCTCTGACTAACTAAGTCTGTAGATGACTGCAAACTGGGAGACATTGACAAATCCTCCTCTGATACAGAGGCCCTCAAGCAAGAACTTACACTTGTAAATACTTGGTGCATTGAAAAGGGACTTAAAATGCTAAGAAATGCAACTTTTTTACATTTGGTAGACGACTTTCCCCCAGCATATAGCACAGACAATATCCTTCAAAATGAAAATATATTTATTAACCTAGAAACCTGGACTGATAATTGCCTCTCCTTTGATCACCATTTAACAATAGTTGTCAGGAAGTCCTTCTACTTGGTGCTGCTAATCACCAATGAAACATCAGCCATATCAAAAGAGGTTATTGTCCCCCTTATATGCAGCAGCAATCAAGCTAATTATAGAATACAACCCCCTCCCCTTTCGAATGTGCTTCACCAGACATTTTAAATAGTTGAATGGACCCCAACAGTTCATAACAGAGATCATGAGCTTAAAACCGCTAAGCCACCAGAAAAGGCCAGAAGCACTGTCACACTTCCCTGTGTCTTGTAGACTCCACAGAGAAGACCTATGCCTTGCATTCTGTAAAATCAGGGACCCAATGACCCAGGATTTCTTACATGTTCAAAAGTCAAATAGTTCCACTAATACCAGAACCAAGTTTCTAAACTTGCTACAGCAGATCAGTAAAACAAGATGGGGAGAAAGATTCATTACTCAGCTTTTCCTCCAGCTCTAGAATAGACTTCTTCTGCAGATCAACAGTGTGATACACTATCTTCCTTCAAACAGGACCTAGATATCTGGATGGGTGTTCATAAATTCACTTCAGGCTTAACTGGCATAGCCCTCCTTGAAATGAGGGGGACAATATAGGATGAGAATTCACAAGGTGTAATGGCTGTAAGACTTAGTTGCCTTGAACTTCCTATGATCCTGTGATATTTCTGGAGTCCATAAGTATACATTGCATGCAAATCCCTGAGAAGAGAAAAGCAGGAAAAACATTTGGGACCAAGTGTAGCAGGTAGGGAAGCAAGACATCCATATTGTAGGTGATCATAATTTTAGGTGTTTTGCAGGGTCTCTGATTTGATATGCATGCTAAGAGCAAGGCACAGGATACTGCCAAGGACAGGTCCACCACAGGCAGTGGACCACTGACACAGAGGCATAACTTTCAACCTAGAAACATCAAAAATCTGGACAAAGGCCCATGAAAAATACGTACAAATCTGTATGCTGATTAACATACAATTTGCATACATAATTATGTAACCCCACCAACTCCAATGGAATTGTAGGATATCAACTTTTAAATGCAAACTGAAGAACAGACAACCAAAATATGGTCCTAGATCCTGTAGTAAATGGCAACTATTTTTTTTAAATGTGCAGCAATGATGTTCACTGGGAAGGGAAAAGATGATAAACATTAGTATTTTGTTTTTGGTGACTTGCAGCATGTGGATTTTGTGGTAAAATTGGGGCATTTAATGGTAGGCAATATTCTAATCTTAGCAAAAGAATATTATAGTTTGCTAGGACCTCCGAAAGTCATTCTCCATGGCACACTGATCAATGACATAGCTAGAGTTTGTGCCAAACGAGGCTGTCTTTGAGTTTGCCGCCCTTCCCTCTTCACAAAATCATGGTCGCATGAGGCCCCCCATACACAGCCCTCCTCCCTGCAGCCATTCCAGTGTCCCATTACTTGGGTGTTTTGCCCCATTTACCATAAACATTGTAATGTGCATACTGCTTTACTTGTACAATGATTATTTGGATTTCATTTAAAACTTTTATTTTTACATTTTATAGCACAAACATTAATAGACATCTGCTAAATAAAGCAATACAGTCTCACAATGAAAACAGACTTAGAATTAAAACTTCTCTGCCCTTGAAACAGCATTGAAACCCACATTCAATGAAAAAGCGTCTGGCCAGTGGCAGATAAAGATTACCTTTGGGCTGTTTTCAAATCATAGGGCCCTTGCACACAAAACATACATGTGTTCTTTGATACACCTTCCTGATTGTATTAAATTATATTCCTTTTATAATACAGCACACATGTTACAGCATGTTTAAAATGTATTGTTTTGAACATTTTTCCAATAAGAAATAAAACAAAATGCATGAAACAATAATAACAAAACTGCCCAATTCAGAACATTTCCATCATAAAAGTCTATGCAAACTTCTACAAACCACCAGTATCAGTAAATATGCACAATCTCTACAAACCACCAGTATCAGTAAATATGCACAATCTCTGCAGAAGTAAAAATCATCTAAATAATTCCACATTAAACAGATATGTAACTAATGAAGAGGTTGCTGCTAGCAAACAACTTTATATTTCATTGTTTCATCTACAAATAAAGCGCCTGTTGCTCTTGAGGAATAAATTGTCTATGTTACATTGAAAAAATAAGCTAGTAATATTGCAATAGGGAATGGATGCTAAACTGATAACAGGTTCATAGTTACTAGGTATCTTCACCAAAGAGGACATTCTCAGGACTGCAGCACCTACCCCCTTTAAAAGTACAATTGTACAGTATCAGCAATCAATTTACATACTGTGGGAGTAGAACCCACAGCCTTCTGCATCAAACAAGTATACTACCTGTTGCTCTACTGCTAACAATGCAAACAGACTTAGGGTTACCACCTGTCCCACTTTGCAAGGGACAGTCCCTCATTGGGAAGTTGTGCCCAGAAAAAAAAATTGTAAAATTGGCAAATGTCCTGAGATATTAGGGCAACATTATTCCCTATATCTTACTTAATAGTTGCATAAAACAGTTATTCTGTATCTGAAACACCTAAATGTTATAAGAAACAGACTAAGCAACTAAAATGCTACAAGAATACGCTTTTATTTAGGCAAAAAAGTAAAGTTCTATCCCTTGTACTGGCCATGGGTTTGTTTTGACCTGCAAAATTTGATGTTTGTACCACAACTGTCCCACTTTGGGCATTTGAAAAGGTGGCAACCCAAAACAGACTTGACCTAAGCAGCACTAAACGTCTTCCCCTGAATAACTTTGCAGCACAAGAAATCTGGAAAAAAACAAAATTTATTGGCTGGGGGGGTGGGGGGGGGGGCAAAGGCCCAAACCAGGGAGTGGGACACATTTTAAAGTCTTAGAAAGTTGCTAGAATAAAATGTTCTGATATTACCATGGGTTTCCTGAAAGATAGGAAGACTGAAATTTAAATGGCTCTAATAATTTAGTGAATTCAGTCCTCAATGATTTGCCAGAAAACCACAAATTTTAAGAGAAACACAGACCAAAAGTATGAGCCAAACATTCCAGATACTATAGCTCTTAACTCCTTGAACCACAAGTGGTGGTATAGGTAGAGAATGCAGGCTCTTGCCCCTTGTACCCAAGGTACAGGGTTTGAGCCTAGGTAACCCTAACCAGCAGTTACATATCAGTGGGGCATTTTACAGACCCACACCAATGATCTATTAGACACAAACAGTCTGCTTAAACTGCAACAAACATTTCTGCTTAAAAATAGTAGCATATTTGAACTCTGCAGTCTTCACACACACACGCACACACACACACACACACACACACACACACACACACACACACACACACACACACACACACACACACATTTGCTTCATACACTGGAGCAGAACCACTCTGCTTAAATAAAACACGGAACTGCTGCCAATATGAACCACTCTGCTTCACAGCGGGAACCACTCTCTGCAGTCTTAAATATTAAATAAAATAGCTGCTGCTGCTTCCACTCTGCTTAAATAAAATTGCTGCTACTTCCACTCTGCTTAGCTGCTGTCAGTTATTATGAATGATACCTGGAGTGGCCATCTGCTTAAAGCTTAAATAAAATAGCTGCTAATAACAAATGTGGCCTATGTGAGGAAGTGCTGCTGCTGCAAGGGTTGTGTGAGCTGCAAGGGTTGTGTGACATCCTGCAATGTATGAAGCATGACATGGCATATATGGGTCGGGAACAGACCCCCTGCTGAGATGTGGTCACTGGTGGCCAAGTTGGCATCCATTGGTACATCCATGAGGCTACTAACAAATGTTCAGCAAAGCCATGCAAGGCAAAATGGTACGTTACATATCTCAACTTGACCAAAGCTTTGGACATAATTTCCCTCTTAGGCATAGTAGAAAGTTAAATAAACTGGAAATAAACTCTTATGTCACCCACTGGATTGCTATTTGGCTCACAGATAGGATGCAGATAATCAAAATAGGGAAAGTTACCTCCACAGAGATAGCTGTCACCAGTGAAGTCCCCCTGGGTTCTGTGCTGGGGCCTTTCCTGTTTAGCATCTACTTTTCTGAAGTACAAGCCAATACCAAAGGAATCTGGTTGACTAAGTTTGCAGATGACTGCAAGCTAGGAGCAGTCACTGAATCCTCAAATGACTTGGTCATCCTGCAGGAAGGTCTATCCCAAATAAATAACTGGTGTCAAAATCATGGACTGAAACTAAATGCCAAAAATGCATTATTGTATTCTTTGGGAAGTCATCTATCCCAGGTAACTACCAAATTGATAATACACCCCAAAGAGTTATCCCAGTTGTTCAGGATTTGGGAACTTATGTGGACAGTAACCTAATTTTTGACCAACATGTGAATATTTCTGTAAGAAAAGTCATTCTATATTGCACAGCTTATAAACAAAGGGATTGCTTCTAGATCTAAGGATGGTCATTGTTCCCCTTTATTCAACCTTCATTATGCAAATCACTGAATATAATGTCCCTTTTGATATATATCTGTCCAGACACATGCAACTGGAATGTCTGCAGAGATACCTTACTAAAAGGATACAAGGCCTAAACAACATGTCCTACATGGATCGACTAAATGTCCCATTCAGTATATTCTGTATCCTACAGTTTGCTAAGAGATGACTTGTGTCTGGCATACGAGGCATACTCTGCCCCATTACTGATGGTTATCCTGCACATCAGCAAGTTAAATGACATCAAAAGCACTCAGTATAGGGATTTGAACCTCTTCTACAACATTAACAGAATGGTTTGGAGGAACAGGTATAACTTGCAGAGGATACTGCTGTTGTAGAACAGACTCCCCATCCACATAAAGCAAAGTTTGTCCTTGTCCATATTCAAGTAAAACCTAAGGTTGCTGCTGTTGTAGAACAAACTCCCCATCCATATAAAACAAAGTTTGTCCATGTCCATATTCAAGTAAAACTTAGATCTATGGGTGGGAAACCCAGGACTGTCTCCTGTACTACTAATGGGTACAGGCAGCTCCTAAATGCCTTATCCCATGCATGGGTCCCCTCAAATTATCTTTGGTATGATCCCAGTTATTCTCATTAGGGGTAATATGTTATTATCAACCATGGCATGGGTAAAGCCAGTCTATAACCAAATAAGATAGGTTATTTCAAGCCCAAAAAGGGAAATTGGCTAGGCTTAAAATGGCCCACAAGGCCAGCTAGCCTAGTATTTACTGATGATCCTATGGACCTATGGCTCATATCTCTGGACCAGACACCGCCTCATTGCCAGAGTTGCTACATATTGTGTTTGCCACTTCCTTGCTTGGGGTACAACTGCAGCCATTTCCTCTAATGACTCTTCACCTGACTTATTCTCTGTTACTGCCACAGGCTCAGGCAATACTATAATGTTCCCACACTGCAACCGTTGATGCATCACCATATTGTGTTGCAGGGAACAGACCATATATACCTTCCTACAGGTCTCTGGTGCACACTGCAGTGTGCCACCAGATGTATCAATTGCAGTGGAAGTGAGCCTCTGTAAGTCTGAATACATGGTCAGCGATGTTCTGTGCCTGTGACAATATGGTGATATAAGTCAACTTTGTCATGTTTTGTGAGTTATGCATGGGGGTCATTAGCCATGGTTCCTAGGTATATCAGGCATTGAATGTAGCACTCAGAATTCAATACATTATTAGGAGCCTGCTGCCTATGACCATGGGAACAGCATATGAAGGATCCTATCGCTGGCAATCTGTATACCTACCAACAAGATGACCCTCATAGTGAGCCACCCAACACAAAGTATTGATATAGATACATGTAGGCCAGATGTGGGAATCATATAAACTACCTGGGTGGTACACAGACACATTGTGTATAATACCCTGTGCATTGCACACCACTTGGCAGCTCCTGGAATGGATACTCTTCCTGTTGATATAGCAGACATAGAGTAGAGCTCATGGAGCCTCAGTAGCAATGTGGGTACTATCAATGGCCCCCAGGATCTCAGAGAAATGGGTTTTATTACAGAATGCTGTCACAGTAGTGGCCCTCTCCTTTGCTGCCCGTGGAGAACAAATATGCTCCTTCATATGCATCTGCATCATATCAAAGAAATGAGCAGAATTCATTAGGCCAATGCCTCAAAAATTCCTAATGTGTCCCCTGTCAGTATTTACCTATGATCCTATGAACCTGATAATGGATGTCAGACCACTATGGCAAGGGTAGTTAATTCTAAGCCTTTGCCTCCACTATAATATGCATCCCACACATCTCACCTGATTCCACGTGAAGGTGGCATATGTCATTCAACTTCCATATAATGTCTCTGTCAAGAGAGTAGCAGTTGATAATGTCCTTGTCATGGAGGTGATGGTATATTTGTCACTGGCTGATTCCTCTGTGAAATGAAGGGCAATGATGTGCCACTACCACATTGTATGCCACTAATACCAAAGCTACTCCTGGTATCACAAGGTGCGTGAGGAGGCTCCTGTGTACTGGCAAGCGTGCATTCAGAACAGATGATTGCAGGAACTCATTTTACTAATTTTAGACATTACTGAACTATTCTGCCATGTCTGATTTTGTAATGTTTATAACCAACTGCTCTCATTAGCATGATGACACTCATTCACATACTATTCTGCACCCATTTGCATATGATACATAGCATGCTGTTTCTACAGTGCCAAGGTCACACTATATGTGTCTCTGAATTGCCCTGTACTTAACTAGTACCACTCACTTATTCCATGTAATGTTGTGTGCTTTTTTTCCTGAATACTTCACCAAAATGTCAGGTTCTTCTAAAATAAAGGACATATGTTATTGTCATATGACTTGTTCTGACCACGTGTCCCATAAAATGTTTCTTTAAATTGGCCAGGATGCATGCTATGGAAGTACAAGTATATAAATGACTGACAGTCTCTTTCCTGGAAATACATGTAAACGGATTCTCATTTTCTAATTTTTTCTCCAAAACAATATCAAAAAATACTACACTACCCTTACTCTCATGTAAGAACATTTCAAAAAAGTGGTAGTAATGTTTAAATATTTCTAAAAACATTTTCAAAACTTCTTGTGTTCATTGCATAACAAGCATAATATTGTCAATTACATGGAACTTAACACAAATAAGGATTTTCGCTCAAAATAAATCCATGTTTGCATAACTGGGGACCATGGTAGCCCCAGCTACCATATATGAGTTTGCTGACATAGCAAATGTAAGCATTCGTAAAACAAGTTAACTTGCCTATTTAATAAGCAGCATTGTGCACATATGTATGTTTTAAACCAAAGGAAACTCAGTTCAATAGAAATCACACACTGTAGAGGCTATTAAAATCTACCATAACCAAAAAAGCATCATCTGTAACAGTCACTCCTTTTGATTTTTAGTATTTTACCTTTCCAAAACAATCGGTTGAATCCAAAACAAAAGAAATTTTACTTTAACAACACAAGCTTGTATTTCATTAGCAGGGCTAATGGCTCAGTCTTAGACTGAGCAGAAAAAGTATGGGTTGTAAATCAGGGTATGTAACCATTTTCTTTTAACTTTGGAATATCTAAAATAACCCTAAAGAGGTGAAAACTGACATACAAGTAACTTCTGAGGTGATATTACCATTAAAATACTGACCTCAATAATATCATCTTGTTCAATGACCCTAAATCCACTTCTAAAATGTTGTCAGGCAACAAAGTCAACATTTTGGAGTTATACTTCTCTGTATCCATTAATACAACTTCTCTCCCTTGTTAGCCTTCCTAATATGGATGTTGCAGTCTTTGTACAAACCTAACAAAGATGGCCTCTAGTCAGGAGAGAGGTTTTAAAGTCTATTTGCAGAATTTAATCAAAGCAGCAGATATCTCAGTCTTACAAGTTTAAGGTAAGGTAACAGAATTGTTAAGGAGGGCAGTATAGTGTTCAGGTTGTAGAATGGTATGTTTGAGGTGCTGGGGTTATAGTATAGTGCTTGGGGATGGTGTTGGTGCTCATGATAGGATCACATGCTGGTTTGGAAGTCTGCAAGTGACAAGATGGATCCTGCAATACTTTGTGAGGCATGCTTTCTCCATAGATGCTGGATTTGCCTAGAATGTGTAACTTTAACATGTGGAGAGTACTATTATTATTATTATTGTTAATATTATGTATGCATTACAGTCACTTCTGGAATTCTGTGTATTCACTGGAGGTAGGGAAGGATGGCAATGTTTTATTTAAAATTCAGTGTTGGGATTTTTCCAGATATTTATTTTTACTGTTAGATTCTTCTAGTATTTTTTGAACTTTTCTGAATTAGGAAGGTCATTTCATTTATATGAAGGATGAATTTGTTTCATGTCTGGGAATTGTTCTGGGTTCCATGTGTCTTTGTGTGGAAATTAGATTAGTAATACTTATTTCTTTTTATGTATACATGCTATTTTTTCCTGTGAGTTTCAATGTACTTTAAAATTTTGGTATAGGGACTGTGACTTTAATCTGTTTGATTAAGAACAGCTGGCTGGGGTAGGTTATAGTGATTACTTATAGGTTGTAAAAAGTAGTTTTTATGCTTAACTGCATTTTAATGTCATGAGTAATGTAAAGTTAGATATTATATTTATGATTATGGAGAGTGTTCTAGTGAGGCTGATGTGTAGTGTTTTGGTTGCTGTTGTGAACTTGGTGTAGGAACTTAAAAGGTTTGTTTGTAGAATGGTGATCATTTTCTAATGATGCAGGCTGAGACTGGCAATAGTTTAATGAAGATGTGTTTAAAGTTTTGATAATTAAAATATCTAGTGTTCTAGATATGGTATGTCTCTCACTACACACACACACACACACACACACACACACACACACACACACACACACACACACACACACACACACACATAAGGAAGAACAAAAAAAATGAAAGCCAATTGTATAGGAATGATTACTCGATAATGACTTACGAATTATTAAAATAGACCATTGTCAAAACTTCTTTTAAAATATTTGTGTCACAGAACACTTTGCTTTCTTGGATTCTATCTGGTATTGCTTGTTTTTCTACTTCAAATAGGTCTAGTTTTGGAACAGCAGAAGCCATGCAAGATGGGAAAAACAGCATATTTATTAATATACAAATATAACTAGTAAAAACTGAAAGCTACCTTTTAGAAACTCCTTCATCAAGCAAGTTCAAAACTAACTAAATGTATAAGGAAAAGAACAATTCATTACCTGAAAGACATTAATAAAACTATATAAATTACACTATAAATACCTAATGAAATAAACTAATTACCTGAAGATATACTAAAACTTTGCCTTGCATCTATTCTTTAACAGGTGCTTTAATAGTTTCATAGGTAAGTACTAGGCTAGCTGTCCTTGGAGACAATTTCAAGCCTAGCCAATTTCCTTTTTTATTCTCAAAATAACATATCCCATTTGGTAACAGATTGGCCTTACCCATCCCATGGTTGATAATTATATATTACCTCTGAACATACCATAGATAATTTGAGGACGCCCATGCATGGTATAAAAGCATTTAGCTGCCTCTGTCCATTAGTAGTACAGGGGGGGTAGTCCTGGAGTAAATTTTCTGCTTCCCATCCATAGATCTAAGTTGCACTTGAATATGAACAGGGATTAACTTTGTTTAATGTGGAGTTTGAAACGAAAACATTTAATTTAAGTAAAGTTTTACATTTGCACTAAGGAAATTTTTCTATTGTGCTTCATGATATAATAAGTTGCTTGCATAGCTCACCCCTTGAATATCTGGACTAACAGTTTCTAAGAGATGAAATTAAAAAATGACCTTATGGTTAGCAATGCTGTTATACCTAACCAAAACACTGTAACTATACCTTCTGATTGCATTGTGCCAAATGTTCCTTTAATACCTCTCAACCTCTTAGAGAAAGAAATTTGGACAAAGCCATAAATAAAAGTGGGACAAAGGCCCCAAAATAGGGACAATTTTAAATATTGCTCTTACAAACTTAGAAAGTTGATAGAATAACAGGTTTTGCAATAATATGTTCCCCTTCAAAACATCTAATTCTCATAAAACTGAAACTCAAAACACTGAGACCATAACATCAAAAACCCAAAACACTGAAAACTCATAACATCGAATTTCATAACACTGAAAAATGTATAACATCGAGTACTGCATCATCAAACATGTAAATGTTATAGTTTAATCTGTTAATCTTGTGGTATCACTATAACACGTTGTAGTTTTTATTTATATAGTTATTATTTATATAGTGTAGGAATTTATACTATTTATATAGTGTTTATTTTGCCAATCTGCACATGTTTTTAGGCCATACTGGTAAGTAATTTAGACATTATGTGTACATTCTGTATGGTGATCGCGATACAGTAGGGTTAGGAAATTAACTTTTTTCCACTGTAGTGCAATCTCGGAGTTGGCATATTTAGTTTATGGGTGTGTGTGTGGAGTGCAGCTTGTGTTTGTTAGTCTGGTGTTGTTATAGATGGAGGGGATGTTATTTATATGTGCTTTGTAGTTTTCGATGTTGTAATGCAAAGTTTCAGTGTTTTGAGTTTTCCATGTTGTGAATTTTCAGTGTTTTGGGTTTTTGATGTTATGGTCTCAGTGTTTTGCTTTTCGATGTTATGAGAATTAGATGTTTTGAAGTAGTACCTCATTCTAAAGGGTATGAAGTCTGAAACTCAAATGTCTGTCATTACTTTCTAACTTCAGTCTTTAATGATTTGCCACCAATTTGCCAGAAAACCACAATTTTATGAAAAACAGATCAAAAATATAAGGCAAAAATCTGGACATTCTGTGAAAACCTGTACAGTTAGGAGGTATGGTTCCTGTAAATGTCATTTTAAACCACACTCAGTTTCCCTATATAATGACAATTACAAGTTGAACATAGGTTCATAGGTTCATAGGTAGGTACTAGGCTATTGGCACTAGGGCCTATATAAGCCTAGCCAAACAGTACCCTGGCTTTTGCCACCCAAGAAAATTATTTTCCTGTGCCCCTGTCAAGAAGAGCCACAGAAGTGATCCCTGGGGTGAATTTCCTATCTCCCATCCAATCATCAAGATTTTTCTTGAAGAGTGCTAATGAGGAGCTTTGTTTGATATAGATAGGTAGTTTGTTCCAGAGTATGGGAAGTCTCTGGTACAGGAATCTATCCCTCCAGCATGTTCTGTTTATTGTGGTGACAAGGTTTAGGTCCCTAGAGCGTGTAGCTCGGAGGGACTGGGATTTTATTACGTGGAGCATGTCCAACAACTCTGGGTTTGACATAGCTTTATATGTTAGGCAGAGATCGCCTCTGAGTAGGCGATATGCGACAGAGTAAAGCTGGAGTTTTTTGAGATGGCCTGCATAGGTCATCTGTTTGAGGCCGGTAATCCTCTTTGTGAGGTATTTTTGTGGCCTTTCCAGTTGTTGTAGATGTCTTGTGAGGTACATACCAAAAGGGGCATTGTACTCTATAATGGGTCTAATGAGTGATGAATAGAGGGGAACAATGACCTCTTTTTTTCCTGGATGAGAAACCTTTTGTGATGAGGTCTGCCACGTAGAAGGATTTCCTGACTACTGTGGCGATGTGATTATCAAAGGTGAGACTACTGTCCACCTGTCCCAAGGTCTCTTATCACACCTTTGGTGTTAAGTAGACTACCGCCTATGTGGTAGTTCATGGATACAGAGTTTTTACCAAAAGGGATGACAATGCACTTTTTGGCATTGAGCTTGAGGCCATGGCTTTGACACCAGGCATCTGTCTCAGTGAGGCCCTTTTGTAGGATGTCCACATCGTCAGGTGTTTTGATTATGGCTCCTAGTTTGCAGTCATCTGCTAACTTTGTTAGCCAATGACCTTCTGTGTTAGCCTGTACTTCAGAGAAGTAGATACCAAACAAGAGAGGACCTAGGACTGAACTCTGTGGTACTCCACTTGTCACTGGTCTGAAGTTGGATTAAAAGTCTGCTACTTTCACAGTGTGGGTTCTGTCAATGAGCCAGTTGGCAACCCATCTTGTGACATAGGGATTTACACCTGGTTTAGTGAGTTTATCTATAATTCCAAAGTGGGGGATGGTGTCGAAAGCCTTGGTGAGATCTAGATAGGCTGTGTGAACCATCTTACCCTCATCTATGGCTTTGGTGACCGCTTTAAAGAAGTCTATCAAGTTTAGGAGACATGATCTGCCTTTTACAAACCCGAACTGGGTAGGGTCCAGAGTTTGGAGATTACCAATGTCATTGTTTATAAGTTCCATGATGATACGTTCCATAGCCTTGAAGACCAGGCTCATCAGGCTAATGGGGCGTAGTTCCTAGGGTCTGTGGTGGCTCCTCCTTTGTGGAGTGGGATAACCATTGCTGTGCACCATTCAGTGGGCACAAAGCCTGAAGTGAGGCTATGATTGAACATGGTACTTAGGTGGGGTGCCAGTTCATTCTGTAGTTCATGTAGAATGCAGCCTGGGATGTTATCAGGTCCCATTGATGCTGTGTTCTTGGCTTTGGAGAGTGACAACTGAAGTCACTGAACTTGAAGTTTGGCAGTCATTTTTATCATTAAAATGGTATTTGAAGCTCATATGTGGATGAACAAAGGCAATGATTTCAAAAATATACTCACAATAATTGCACATTCATTTTAATGTCAACTGTCACCTATTAAGCAGTTTTTGTTAAGTTACATCCTCTTTTGTAAACAAAAGTAGGATCATCACCCAAAAGAGCCTTAATAACAGAGTTCAAATCTAAAATATTTTGAATTTGTTGTTGTTTTATGTATATATATATATATATATATATATATATATATATATATATATATATGGGTCCCCTTCAGTAGATTGAACGTTTATAAGTTCGAAGCACATATGGCAGAGATCATATGTTCGAACTTGTAAAAGTCCAATCTGACTGAATGGAGATCTCCATACAGAGTGGAAAGGGAAGATTTCCCATTTCCGTAATGTAGTGCGATCTCAGATTGGTATAGTTAAGTAAGGGGTGTATGGGGGGTATAGACATTTAGTTTTGTGTTTTTTGATTTTATGTGGTTTTACATCCGTGTTCGAACGTTTACGAGTTCGAACATATGGTCTCAGCCATATGTGCGTCGAACTAGTAAAAGTTTGATCTACTGAAGTAGATTATATATATATATATATATATATATATATATATATATATATATATATATATATATATCCATCCCCTGGATTCACGAAGCTCCATGCAAGAATAAGGCTATTCTTGCATGGAGTGGTTTGTGCCCATTTAGGATAAGAGCGCACCTTGCATATGCATGAAGGTGCACTACTATCTAAACTAAATGGATACGAACCAGGAACGAGCACAGGTGGCATGTGTCAACAGTCCCAGCACCTGAAACACACCCTCTTTGCTTGGAAAGTGCCATACGGCACTTTCTGACATAGATAAGTGTCAAACTATATAATATTAGAGCCTGGCTCTAATATTATATAGTAAACACGTGTCCGCAGACACTGAAATGTAAATAGCTAACATTTCAGTATCTGCGGACACTGGAAAAAAAATACCACAAACACCTATAGAAGCCATCAGCTTTCAAGTGCACACCCCCAAATGTATGCACTCTTGCCCTACATGCATGGAAGCAGTAGGGCAAGAGGAAAGGAATAAAAAATAAAAGAAATGTAGTAATATTTTTTTCATGAAATAAATCCAAAGTTTAAGCGCCGCACAGCTTGTTTGTGCAGCGTGCCATTATGCTTAACCTGGTTGAAACCTTGAAAATAATAGACAAGTGCTACTGTGATAGAAAACATCATCAAACTGCTGTAGCGTAGTGGTACTGCCATGGTATAGCACGTAGAACATGTTTGGTTCGAATCCCCCTCTGGCAAATTATTTAATAAACTTTTAAGGAATGTGAATGATAGATGTCAATCATATGGCTCATGTATAGCACAGTAGGGGTGGGAATATGTAAAATATAAATGTAAAAAACAATGTATAACTTTAATGAAAAAAATTGATTTAAGTAATGCTTTGCTAGTGTAAGCATTGCTTACCTGCATTCAGCTCTGCTTAGCTGGTGTAAGCATTGCTATGCAAATTTGTTTGGGCTAGGCATAGTGCAGCATATTAAAACTGGCCAATCATGAAAAACTGTGGGAAAACTTCCCTATTTAAACTGCACAGCTGTGAATACAGTCATAACCATTTGGGATTGCACACAGCAGGACCAAAATAGCTGGTGTTGGAGAAGGTGTGCACTTCTGAGCACAATGTTGGGGCATCCAGGAGTCCAGGGTCATGGTTGGGCTCCTTGTTAAAAACAAAGATGGCAGGCTACTGCAGGGCTAGTACCAGGGCTCTCAGTACAAAGCAGAGGCCTGGGACCAACTTGCACCTGATCTCACCAATGCCACTGGAATAACATGGACTGGTGAGCAGGTACGTCATCACCATAATGACCTGAAGTGGAGGAGGGGTGCACTCTTGAACCAGTGGATCCAAGAAGCCTGAACACAGGATGTCCCACCTATCTGTAAGTATGCAGTCTTATGTATCTCTGAGTATGGAAAAAGTTCAACTTGTGACTATGCAGGTGTGATTAATGTGTGATGTCTCCCCATACATCTGCTGCTGAGAAGTCCCAAGAATGTGCAGGCTCATGCACAGCGACTGGCCCAGCTGTGTCGGCAGTATGGTGAGTACAGTATACCCCCTACTATTAGAAGTAAGAAATCAAAATTATAGTAATGGTAGTACTACCTGTATATATGATTGTGCAGTAAAAGTCAGGAATAAATGCCTGTGTCAGGCTGCCAGGGTTACAATGGAGTATTCCCAGCTGCTGTGTAAGACAGATATCAGTAGCAAACATGGTACAATATGCAGGAGAGGAATATTAGAATATATATGAGTGTGTCTGAGTGAACCTGCCAAGAATGTGCCATGTCAGGGCTACTGTAACCGTTTGAAATGAAAAGCATTCCCCTGTGCAGATCATGCAGGAATAGTAATTGTATAGTTCTGAGTCATACACAGATATGTATGTCAAAACTAATAAAGGTGATCCCAAACACTGGTGTGTGTCATCTCACTTGTACCTGATAAATAGGAATGTGTATTTCCTGCAGAATGCATTAACTGAGGTGAACTGATTTAGCACTGCTTGTCTGCCTACTTCAGAATGGGCATGTCAAATAACTGGAAAAAAGCAGCAGTACATATTCCCATCAGAATGAGTTTTACTTGTTTGTCTGCCAGCATTGTCCTGTGTTAACCTTTCAATTTCAGCCATATGTAGCTGTGAATGTACTGAGAAATGTATATGGCTAACAGGTGCAGACCTAAAACCTACACTGTGTACTCAGGAATCTAAATTGCAGTATGTAGTTGTAAAACAGTCAAATGTGCAATCCAGCTAATGTGCACATGTTTCACAAACAGTGACACCAATATCTGTAGTGTATGCATAAATTGTACTGAAAATGGGAAACAAATAATGCAAAACATGATAATAAAAGTACTGTGCACAAAAATATGTACTAGATAGAAATGTCACAAGCAAAATACAACACCTCCCCAGTAGCTCAGTCTGATAAGGACTAGGCCTGTAGTTCAATTTTGCACACAAAGCATGGTTCGAATCCAGGGACCGCCACTAACATCTCAGTCTGGTTCTACAGTTTTAAACTGCAATCTGAATAGAAAAAATAATGTACTGCAACACATGCATTTTCCATACAGGGCACACAGGTAAAGCAATCTGAATAGAAATACCAGTATGATGTATATAACTATGAAAGGTGTACAGTTGCTGTATTGATCAGCCCCAGTCCTACAATCAGATGCAAGCTAGACATCCACACTCTGCATTCTGGCCCAGACAAGCCCCTCAAGTGTCACGCTGTCATGGATAGTTACCCCAGTTGACAAGAAACCTGCACACAGAGAATGTCCCAGTAGATGTATGTGAAAGACACAACACACATTCCAGGGCCTGCAACTAATATGCAACTAATATTGTGTAGAAACAGCAATGTAATGTGCACACAGTTCATCTGCACAAGCCCACAGGTAAAGAAACTGGTATAGAACAGGTCTGATGTGTATAACTAAAATAAGGGTACAATTGCTCTGTTGATATCTACAGCTGTTGGTATGTTGTAGCAGCCCCATGGCCCAGGTAGAGTGTAAGTGTGGTCAGACTGTAGAGTAGTGAATAGTAGTGTACTGACAAATATACTTGATAGCAGTTGCCAATTGAATCTGTTCCCTTCCCCCATCACTCAACTGATCCAACCATCACACTGAAACCAACATGGGTATATTCCTAAACAAACCTCTACTGTTGGGACCATTGTTCCATTTGGTTTATCACTGTGTGCATACTAATACCCCCTGTTGAATAATCATCATATTGCCTGCCTGACATACCACTACCTGGCATGCTGTTGCAACCCTGAATGCTATTCCATATATGCATGGGTTCTGCTTGCTATGGCACTGTTATAATTGCTCTGTTTTGGGTTAATGGGAATATCCATACATGCTATTTTGACTAATGTTGTAATGTGTTGTGCATGACTAACCAATATTAATTGTTAATTTCCACACCATAGCACATATGGGAAGGCAGAGCCCAGCAGATCTGCCTCTCCCACCCCACCTGGCCGAGGCACTGGGTCCCAGCCCATCTGGGACTCAACCCAGACCTCCCTCATTTGCTGGTCCTGCACCACCCTTGGGTGGAACCACTGCAGGGGATGGGGCTCATCTTCCCCTGCTGGTGGGCGGGGTGAAGATGTTGTCACCCAGGACGAGGTCTGTGGCATGGTGCACAGTGTCCTCCAGACGGAGCTGGATGATCGCCTGTGCCAGGTGGAGGGCAGGCTGTCGCAGCTAGAGGTGCAGGTAGCCCCTCCAGCACAGCCCCCAGCACAGGGGCTGTGAAGGAGTAGTGGTGACTGCCATTGGGTGGGGACATCAGTGCCACTGCTACCATCTGGGGGACTCATGAGCCTTGGATTCCAAACCATCCTCCCCATCAAGGTGTTTACCCCCCATGTGTCATACACCACCCCTGCCCACTGTCTTGTCTGCCTTGTCTGTCTGCAAATGCAACCTTTCCTACCAAACCTTCCTCAGCACACTTACCAATAATCCTTTCTTAACATCCCACTCTCACCTTAAAAAAAAAGGGCATCTGTCCCACAAAAAAAAACACATCCCATACATAGCTCTGCATTTCACCCAGAAACATGTACCCAGCATGCAATTTAACCATGCCAATCATCCATATTGTATGATGCCCACACACCTCGCTGTAGGGTGTAAGGCTCCAAATTCTAAATTGCCCACATTAAAAGGAGCTGTTGCTGCCAAACAAATGCAGAGCTATGGTCCTTTCCTACACCCATCCTGCACATCCTTACTTGCTTCTCCTCTTGTTTGTCCCCCTGCTTGCCCCAATTTCACCACTTTCCTATCTCCCTTTTCTTCTTTCCTTTATTTAAAATTAACACAGGTTTAAGCTGCCATAAGCGGGCGTAAGCAAAGCTAAGCTCACTTAACCATCGTTAGGCTCCGCGCAAACCCACACAAACCCACTTACAACTTTCTTTTAAGGGAGAGGTCATTCCTGAACAAAAATCAAGGTTGTTGTTCTATAATGTTACTGACACCCTTGTCAGACATCAGAATTCCCCAATTTTTATTTTTCCTCTCCATCAGTTCCTTGGTAATACCTTCAGTACATCTCAAGAAGTCAGACTCCCTCACATTGAGTCTAGAGGCACTAAAAGCCTGGTTTCTTACCACACTCTTGGAAATATGTCATATGATAGTAAACTATTGACATGACATGGTTTTCTGTACATGAAACAATACAGGAAACCATGTCATGTCAATAGTGGGGGCTATGATGGCCAGATGGTGAAGAATAATGTAGAGGAGGTAACTAGACTCAGAGATTCAGTGGCACAACCATATTTTTCTAAGAGGCAGGTCACTAGGAAAGGTAGTAACACTAGTAACAAAGGGATGCTGAGAATGCCTTTATATTATTAATCTGATGTACAGACCTACATGGGCATAGCTAAGAAAAATTGGGGAATTCTGACGTCTGACAATGACGTCAGTAACATTATAGAACAACAACCTCGATTTTTGTTCAGGAATGAGCTCTCCCTTAAGAGAAAGTTATGTTTCCCAAGGAGTAAGGCTAATGCCTTAGAAAATGGAGGTTTGACTATGTGTAGGCATTGTAATGTTTGTAGTTATTAGGACATTAGTACCAAATTTATACATCCAGATGAAAAAAGGCAGTATAATTTTAATGTTTCTGCTTCATGCAACACCAAACATGTAGTGTATCTTGCCCATTGTTTGAAATGTTTGAAATTTTATGTTGGTAAAACTGACAGAGCATTTAAAGATCGGATTAGGGAACATGTGTACCACATTAATAGAAAGGACAGAGTAAGTGCACTATCTAAACATGTTAGTGAGACTGACGATGAACATTTTTTTAAATTTCTTGTAATGGGGATGGTGTATGAAAGTATCAGTAGCTGCGATGTCTGCAACAAGATAGAGGCTCTGGAAGCCAACTGGATTGTAAGGCTTAAGGCAGATAGCGGACATGACGAATAAATAAAAAAAGATCCAACCACGAATGAAGGCAGAATGACCTTTATATACTAAGTACAAGCGCTTTCGTCTGGACAAGACTTCATCAGATACAAAAAACACAGATGCTACAAAAAACTTATATAATGTCTCATGAAACAATCAATTAATAAAAATATTTTATTAAATAAAGAACTTAAATGGCAACTTAGGCTGAGGGCACATATTTCCCCTGGTCTTAATGAATATATTAGTATTAAACCAGTTTTACTAGCCAAAGCAGCTAGGGTTTAACATGAATTTTATTGTAGAAATAATTGTTTTTTTACTTATGTCCATGTTTTTGGTTAAAAGCATTTAATATTAGTATATTTTTATATATGTATATCTTTTATGTGTATGTTTCTTTAAAAGTTTAATTGATTGTTTCATGAGGCATTATATAAGTTTTTTGTAGCACCTGTGTTTTTTGTATCTGATGAAGTCTTGTCCAGATGAAAGTGCTTGTACTTAGTATATAAAGGTCATTCTGCCTTCATTCGTGGTTGGATTTTTTTTATTTATTCATTGTGTTTTGTACCTTTTTTAGTGAACTAGATAGTGGACATGGCCTGAATGACTATGTACCCCATGAAGCCTATATTAAAGAAAAGGCCCCTCTTTAGATAAATTTTATGTGTGTATTTCTTGCATTCATTCTTATTGGAAAAGGGAGTTTTTTATATATGTATTTTTATATGAAGTTTTATATATGCATTTTTGTATGAAATTATTCTGAATATATTGCTGCTATTTTTTTTATAAGAGAGTGATTACAATTATACATAAGGTATATATGTATGTATGTATGTATGGCTTTAAATATTTGGGTCATGCGATTATCTAATAAAATGTGACTAGTGCTTTCAGAGTATAAAATGAAGGTTAAGATGCAACATATTTACATCTGATGAAGTGGGGTACACACCTACGAAAGTGCTTATGTTTTTTATTCTGTGGTCTGTTCTACAATAAATAATCTTTATACTGGAATCTACAGCCTACTCCTGGTCCTTCTTTTGTTTGTATGCTTCTGGACTCTTTTGGCTTTTTGGAGCTGGAGACCTGCTTTTGGTGGTAGCTGTTTTATATATATATATATATATATATATATATATATATATGTATATATATACATGTGTGTGTGTGTGTGTGTGTATGTCTGCATATATACAAACACACACATACATATATGTATGTATACAGAATGTGTGTGTATTATATATATATATATATATATACATTTCCTCTACTGTTGAATGACAGTGCTGTATGACATGTGTGAGATAACATCACACATATCTACACACACACACACACACACACACACACACACACACACACACACACACACACACACACACACACACACACACACACACATATATATATATATATATATATATATATATATATATATATATATATACAGTAGTAAGCGGGTGCAGAATGGACAGTTATGTCTGGTGTGAAATCCTTGTTGGGAACACATTGTCCTTGTTTGTGAAGGTGAGATTAGTATGTTGGTGAAGGATATTAGGTATATTTGGGGAGGTAGGTTGGGTTGGAAGACAGACAAGACAGCATACAGGGGCAGTATATGACACATGTGGTGGGTAAGCACCTTGGATGGGGAGTGGTGTTTGGAATGTGGAAGCCCATGAGCCCCCATATGGAAACAATGGGACCAAGGTCCTCACCCATGGGCAGTCACAACTGCACCTTCACAGTCCTGAAGGTTACTGTGTTGGGGGCTGAGCAGGAGGCATATGCGGACCCTGTGATTGTATGCTGACGGCCTTAAGGTGGTGTAACACATCCTCCAAGTCTCTGAGGAGCTTCCTATGCACCAGACCCTGGACCTGACTTCAGGTGACAGGATCCTGTCTGTATGTGCTCCTGGGGGGGAGGACGAACACCATCCCCTGAGGTGGTTCCACCTGAATGTAGTGCAGGACCAGCATATGAGGTCCTAGGGTGGGTACCAGATGTGTTGTGGCCTGGTAACATGGCCAGATGAGGTGGAAGAGGTGGTTCTGCTGGGAACTGTCTTCCCAAACATGCTATTGTGTCACAGTTATAGAACATATGTGGGTAGTAATAGTCCACACATTCCAGGATTATGTCTAACAGTATGCATAGATATCCCCATTAACACAAAACACCAGATTTGAAGCAGTCACGTAGCCAACAGAACATATGCATTGGATCCATAGTGGCCCTTACAATGGCATGCAGATGACATTGTTTGCAACAGGCCACCAGTGATAGTGTTTCAGCATGGAACATGACTAGAAACACATTGCACAAATTGTTGTACAATACGATATATGTCCCAACTGTAGGTTTCCTGTAAACATACCTGTTAAGTTGTGTGTTCAGATTATTGTTGCAGATATGGTGGGGGGGAGACAGAGATGTGTATTAACAACTATTATATCCTTGCAGTATGAGGTCCTTAGACCTTTTTTCCTCTTTATGTCTTTCAGGCACTATGTCATGGGAGCGCTTGCCAGTCTATTCCCACAGGAGAATGAGGTTATTATACACCACCTGGTGCAGCACTACCACACCCTGTTTGGCTGTACAGCCCATGATCTGCAGGAGAGGACCACCATGTGGAACGAGCTCGTCCACAGGGTAAATGATGTCAGCCTGCATAAATGCAGTTATGAGCAGGTCCGACATAGGTGCACTGACCTACTCCGCCATGCCTGTCAGCATGCTGCTGCAGTTAGGAGAGACCAGCTAGCTACGGGGGGGGGTCATGCCGTCCAACCCCCCTGAAACATGCTGAGGAGTTCCTCGCCAGCCTTGGGGCACCTGCCCACCCACAACCACAAGACCCTGTGGAGAGCATTGTGGAGGTGGGTGCTACCCACACAATGGATGAGGAGCATGCAGGTAAGGCCACGGGGTACATTAGTAGACCACTGTTGCTTATCCATCTGCTTCTGTAGAGTTTAATCATGCATATGTGAGATAAAATATATATGGTCTGTTGCTGTGTTGTAGTAATAAACAGATGTGCATAAGCTGTAGTATTGTGGGTTTGTACTGTTGATGTACTGTAATGCTGCTCCCACCCTGTACCAATGCCACAGGTGTGGCTACTGACATCACATCTCTCACACAACTATGTAGGCCCCACTGGTATACCTGTGGGGCAGCAGCCTGTAGCTGGTGAGTACAGTGTTGTTTGTTCAGGTTTGCCAATACACCAGCCATGTTATGGCCATGGTATTTGCCATGCACACATTTAACACACCTACCCATAATGCATGCTGTACATGTTCACTTATTGTTGCTGTTAACTGCACTGCATCACAGTGGTCACCATGGTGGCATATCCGAAGGGTATGTAAGAGTCCTGCAATATAACTAACAACCTGTCATTGCAAGATGTGTGCACAGAGTTGAACATAATGGTGGGGCAAATGGCCTACAGTAGGAGCATATCTGAAAAATTGCCCTTATACATTGCAACAACAGTGTATATACTACTATTAATATGGCAACTGTTACAGATCTACACAACAGCATATCACAATACTGTATTCCACAACCCTTACAACCTGTAATGTGGTCCTAACATGAGCAATGAATGTGTAATATGGAATCCTATGTTAGGACAGCAAATATGAATAATATATACTTAACAAACACTGGAAGCATATGTGTGCATACACTCCAAATAACATATTGTGGAAGCAGCTTTTGAGGTACTGACAGCATCCACTCTTCATGAGTATGGACCTTCCAGCAAATACAAGTCCTCAATGTCACAACAAAAAATGGTCTGCTGTCCAAGACGTTTGTCCATCAAATGTGCCCACTTACCTGCAACAGAGGCAGCCGTAGCTTGCACACATCTTACAAGCCATGGAATGGATCCCATACCCAACAGGTAGCATGCAGGAGTGGGACATGTAGCCTTACCTCACCATTGCATATACCATGGCAAACAGTGCAGACAGTCATATATGTGGCAAGGATGTATGGGACAAGATTAATGTAGAAAATAAACAGATGGCCATCCAAGACAGATGACGACACATATTGCAAACTGGTCATGCAGGCTGCCTAGTAACATGCCGCAACACTGAGGGATTTTAAGGAATGTCTAGCAGTACTGGCTGTGCAGTACCTGCGTCGACAGTCACCTGGACTCTGCATAAATGTGGCCCATGGGTTAGGATAATCAGATGGGACAGTTGTTCCACAGGAAACATCAGCCAGGGCTCTCTACAGGTAGCATATGCATAGCATCCAAGGTCCCCTAAAGGCATGTGTTGCAAATGTGTAATGGTGTACCAAGACCAAGTTGGAAACCTACAGACAGTATCAATTAAGATACATGTGCTGCAAAAGCAACACCTCATCCCACCTCAGGCCCACCATCCTCATCTGTACCTTGCTGCTGCCAGTGTACATGTGTATGTTTGCCATTCATTAGCAGGGACTAGGCTGGTACACATGGTGTTCTGAATTTGGGACACTGCAAAATGACACACGTGTAGCCCATAGTTGTCAAGCATCTGCAAAAAGGCTGAGGATGGGGAGGGGGTTTCATCCTAAAACACAACAGTGAAATCAAGCAGACATCCAAAGCTCACTAAGAATGGATGTATCTGCACACAGTCAAGGTCATGAATTTTGGCAGACATAACCCTGACTCCACAATAATAGTGACGATACTGTGTGACCTCCAAGGGATGAGCATATGAGTTGACTTTGCAATCATGCAGAGTTGGGCGACATTTGTAGGGCAGAGTGACCAAATACTGACAAATGCAGATGGCCCATGCTAGTATACCCCTTCCAGGAATAGTGACTGCTGTAGTACACTTAACAGTTGGTGCAACAAACCATCATGTTAAGGGTTGTGCACATTTATGCACCAACAAATTGTATGCATCTCAATCAGCATCTGCACAATTAACACATTTGTTTGATACTGCACTTGATTGCACAGGTCATTATTTCACATATCAGGTTTGTGTAATGTTAACATATGCAGTAATATGGCCCCATGTCAATAAGGGTGTGTACACTCCTCATAGCCACAGTGAGGTTTGAAGGTTGTCAGTGTAATTGTATTTTATTAGTCATACATACATCGCTGATGATGAGATCTATTAAGCAGACATCAGGCATTCACTAATGACATCTGTCCGCATATCATCCCATGTATGTGTCGGACAAACACATAGGGGCTGTGAGCAGCAGAGCAAAAATAACTGACACACATATACACATTCAGCAATGGCATGCACACCTGTGAGGTATGGTGCACAGAACATGCCAGGGTGCTGAACAGGTGCACAGCAATACTGTGTACATGGGTACAGTGTGTTCCAGGGGAAGGGGCATCACCTACTAACACAACCCATGCAACACAGAAATGTATAATGTTGGTAACACAGATTGACTATAGCTGCACTGCATGCTGCTGAGTGCCATATGTCATGCATGTTGACAGATGGGTAATGAGAAGTCTGTGTGTAATATCTCTGTGCAACCTCACCAGTAAGTCTGTGTGTGTGTGTGTGCATGTGTGCGTGTGTGCGTGTGTGTGTGTGTGTGTGTGTGTGTGTGTGTGTGTGTGTGTGTGTGTGTGTGTTTGTGTGCTGTTAAGCAATGACGTACAGGTTTTAAAGTGCATTTCTTGTTTTCCCCTCACAGGTGGTGAGGTGGGTCAGGCTCCCTCCTGCAGGCAAACTGATGTTAGTGTCCACACAGACACTGACAATGATGATAGGTGTGTTGAGGCACAGGCAGGGTTGTCAGGGGCTGAAGCTGTGCCATCATTTGACATCCCACTGTTATCCAACCCATCCCTGCACACAGTCACATTGCCTATACATACCCCATCACCAGTGGCCATAGATGAGGGACAGTTGGTGGGTGGTGGCATGGGACAGGACAGTATGGTGTCTATGGCAAGTGTGTCTGGACACAGCAGCCATAGCCAGATGCCCGGTGGGGTACCACACAGGCAGATGTACAGGGGTGCTCATAGGAGGGCTGCTGGTCATCATTCCCCTTGCAGAAGTGCCACATCTGGTGTCACCAGAAACATGCTTCAGGCTGTCATGAAGGCACAGGCATGTATGGAACGGTATACCAGGCAGGGTCTGAGGCTGAAGAGGGCTACTCATTCTGCTGTTATTGACAACATCTGTGATCTTGCAGGTGGCCACCATTATTTTGCAGAGGTCATGGATAGATGGTTGGTTGAGATGGTGGGAAACCTCGACCGTGGAATGTCTGTGCTTGAGCATATGGTGGGAGTAGTGAGATGGCTACGTGGACACAGGCCAGCAACACTAACAGCTGGCGGTCGATGTGGACATGCACGAAGTCAGAGCCACTCCCGTAGTGGCAGTACCAATCTCAGTACTGTGGGGGGGGGGCGCTGTCCATACCACAACACAGCAGGCCACTTGCATGTGGCCCTGGTTGGTCCTAATGGGGACCTGAATCCAGGGGACATATGTCATGAGGCAAGAGTACCATATCGTGGCTTGTACCTGGTGGTGTCAGTGGAACCCCTGGCAGGCAGAGTTCTCGTGTCCATGGCCAGAGATGGTGAACTGCACACCCTGCCGGGTATGGTCTGCACCTGTCCAACAAACCCCTGTATAGGGCAGCCACATGGCAGAACTGTGTGCATGCATACACACACACACATCAGCAATACAGGTAGGGCAACTGAAAACCTACACACACCATATCGCAACAGCCAAATTAATAATGCAACCCCCTAACACACACACACATGATGTCAAATGTATGGCTCAGCCTAGGTGTCTGGCAAACCAACACACCCTGTGCATATGATGATACATATGCCACATCCCTGTCATCCATAACATTGATACAGGACAGGCTAATATGGTTCTGATGCACAGGGTGACTATACTATGGTATACCAATGTAATGCTGTGTAACATGTTTTCAGCACTAAAGTTTAATGCTTACATGTCAGGATGTTTAGCTGTCCAGCCATGATGCAGCACAGCTGTTATTAACACTGAGTGATTTTGGTCTCCATAATGTATTCTGTTTGTGTTGTAGGTGTCCATGTGTCAGCAGGATGTTGGTCTGCTGTTGTTTCCTACAAGGGTTATGGCACTGTGGTGACACCCTGACTGTGCCATATACTGGGTACAGCTGAACACATGTCACAGGTCTGTATAACAGTTACTGCATGTGCCACATGCCTGATAGGTCTGAGGGTGTATACAGGTGAGTGCATAGTGGCTGATGTCAGCAGCCCTTCTACAGTGGACAATGGTAAGTGTACTGGGTGGTACACACCACATGTTTATGTATAACACACACAGAGGCTTTGGTGTTGATGCATTACACAGAGGATAATGTACACATGGATGTATGCACTTTTGCAAGGAACCCATTTTAGCCTATGTAATTCCACCAAGACAGAATAGGCACAACAACACATTGGGATATAAGCAGTCTGCTAGTTTAATGTCAGTGATGATGGTACTGGCAGGGTATATGTCCCCTTCCCCAATGCACTGCAATTCTCAACTTGGTAAAAATAGGTGTGTTGGTGGCACAGCCCTACCCTTTGGAGGGTGTGAGGTGGAGTAGAAACGCAGATGGTGTGATTGACAACTACTTAACCTGTTAACATGTACTGCACAGTATTACAGCCAACTAAGCAGGGGGATACACTCAACAATAATGGCAATGATGGTGGCTGTGTCCACAAGATCCACACCCTGCTATATATACCATCCCCAGTACTGATGTACAGCTATACAGTGGGGAAGAGAGCATTTATACATCTACTACTAGTTGTGATGGAATGAATTTCCACAGGATGATACCTGTGAAATGTTAGCATTTGCCAGGCAGTTCTCAGACAGATGACCTCCTGGGACATGTATATTCTGCATACTTAAGCAGATCCCTTCACATACACACACTCTTACTTGGCAACACTGGGATTAGAACCTCTACCTAGGTATGTAGTGCTACTGATGTGTGTGGCCTTAATTGCACACACTACACAGCTTTTAGGATGAGGTGTGTTCCAGGTTACATGTTAAGTGAAGAACATCACCAGGCCCTGTCCAGTATGGTAATGGGGGATGTACTGGTTGTTTATGAACAATACATAGTGTGACATACTGTCATATATGCATTGACAAACACATAGTCATACACACATCTGCAAGACCTGGGCTTATCAGTGCTAACTACCTTGCCAGTGTGTCCATTCTGTTACATATAAGTTGCACACAGCACATGCATCATTGGGCTGGATAGTGTTATCAGTTACCTGTATGGTTGATGGTGACAGTGGTCCCCATACAATGAAGCATGGGACATGTACTGGGGGTACCATGGTGTAAAGACAGTATACTCAGCACCCACACCCCACATTGGATATTGTACTCACTGAAACCCATGATAATATTCTGACATACCCACCATCACACATTGACCAGGACTGCAATATAACCCTTCTCTATCTCAAGAGTGCTACTACAGGGATATGCATCTATTGCACATGCCACAGGGATAGTAGGGTGATGCATTGTCGTATCTCTCCTATGGTCAGCAACATCACTATCCCTAATACTGTGTGGCAAGGTGTATTGTATTAGGAGAATGTGGCCTTAGAATGCTGTATCCTACAAATATACACACGTACACACATACACACACTTGCCAGAACTGAGAGGATAACCCATGCCTATCAACCCATTTGTACAACAGTGTTGTGCTGGTCCTGCAAGCTCCGGGTAGCCCATAGGGTGAAGAGTGTAACAAGGTATATGTAATGTTCATTACAGCAGTAGCCATATCTAACTATAGCACTGGGGGGGGTGAGGTGGGTGTGAACAGCTTCAGGTTATTATCAACTAAAGGTATACAAACACACAGACACTGTTATTATCAGTAATGCACACGTACACATTGGTCAGCACTGGGGTCCATAGGTGCAGGTGTTCATAAGTGTGTACCAGGATATTGTCCATGGAGAGATGGGAAGAGTAGGGGATGTGTGTGCAGTGGTATCATGTCACCTGCCATTTGCCAGCAGGCCATCTATCAACAGATGCCACAGGGGTGATCCTCAGGGTGAGAGTTACATGCAACATCCAATCAACTGGTTGCCTCTTGCAGAGGGCCAGTGAGGTGCTCCAGTTGACATGTATGCACCATGTATTACATAACATGGTCAGTGTCTGTCTTAGAGACCTATACCCAAGCATTTTCTGTTGACTGGGGTACTGCAGTTGAGGTATCCATGACATGTGGTGCGTATAGGGTGTGGATTCCTAGCTGTGGCATTCATAACACAGCTGAGCAGACATGTCAGTGTCACTCAAGCATAGATTGCCTGTAAGCAGCCATGATTTATTCTCAACATCTGCACATCTGTACAGAGGACAGACAGACATCAGTTAGCCAACTGGTTATGCAATAGGATGACTGTGTTGACAGATAGACGTCTGACACTGATAGGTATGTCATTACTACATGACAGCAGCCCTCAGTGACATGTACTATACACACAGTAGTCTACAGTTAATATCCATATGTCAGATCAATATCCAGCAGGAAATACTTAATGACACACAGCTCACAAACCAAGAACACAACAGTGAGGATTCAGAGTCCATCTTTGCATGCAGGGGTGTTTGGTTCCAGTACTACAATCTGCAATCTACTCTTACTTGGGAAAGCACTGTCAGCAGTAGTAATTTAATGATACACTACATGCCAGTGTGACTGCATATAACCTGGGATACTACCCATGTATGTAACATATTCAAATGGAAAAGAGTGTTGCACAAGCCATATATACTCAGGTGTCCCAGACAGTAGACTCGCACCCCTTGCTACTGTAATGACAGCACACAGATGCATGTTATAAACTAGTTTGCTACACTATTATGCAGGTATCACATGCACCACAGAGCTTATCAGGATGATATATGGCCAAAGGGTTTTTCAAGGTGACTGACATCAGAAGGCATGCTACAGTAGGGCAATGGGAGGTTTAGTGAGTATGAATGGCTTCAAAATCATTAATCTCCACACACACACACACACACACACACACACACACACACACACACACACACACACACACACACACACACACACACACGCACACACACACATGCACACAAACACATTTGCCAGTATTGACATGCATGGGTTCATTGCTTCACAGGTGTGTAGAAGTTGACTGTGCCAGAAGGCTGTACAAGGCTATGCAAAGGGTATACTTTGGCATCAGGCCACATGACAATGGTCTGCAGTGTGGCTCAGGGGTGTAGTCCCTGGATTGGCCCACACAGGTGGGTATTGTATTCACCATCCACTTATCTGGGTTACTATTGTGGGTAGCCAGTGCTGTGTAGTGCTTGCCATGTATGTGTTCTATATTCCATAACATGGACAGTGCCTGGGTTGTGTACATGTCCCGCATGCATGTTCTGTGACATGTGGAAGTGTACCTGGGGTCTCTGGGGCATGTTGTGTGGACAGATTGTTATCATCAGATGTGGCATTCCTGACCTCATCTGGTGAGAACTGGCTATGGAACTGAGGTCGTGCCTGCACCTACATTGACAGCATGATACAGGTATTCACTAGTGTTAGTGGCATCTGTCCATACAGGGCATGTGTATAAGGCATAGTATTCCCTTTGTGGGTTACATTTGCAGACTTTACAGTTGTTGCAGGCGTCCAGTGGGGAACATAGCTAAGGACCATTGTTAGCAATTATTTGCCTATTGTAGGGATGTAACAGGGTGCCATGTCCTCTGTAGCCCACTGCAATCACACCGTGGTTACTATCTGTGGGCAATATGCAGGGAACTACCAATATAGTGATTATTGCCTAGCAAAGTGTGTTTGTTTATGAGACATGGGTGAAGAGTTTTCTCTGGGTAATACAAGGGTTGCCTATATTGTTCACCGATCCATAATATCACATGTAGGGGTATGGATTGTCTACACCAGCCTCTCTGCTGTTTGACATCTGTTGTTCTTGTAAGGTGGACATTGTGACATATAGTAGGTCCTCAATATAAGAATTTTGCAAAACCCACCCCACAATGAGTCCTGTTATTACACAATCACAGCTATCTCCCCACAGGATACTGATGCCAAACACACACACACACAATTGCCAGTACTGAGATTCAAACCCCTACCTAGCTATATATTGCTGCTACAGTGTACCACATTTATCGCACATGCCGCAGAGCATATAGGGATAGCCCTACTCCAACAGTGTATTTCAAGGTGAATGACATCAGCAGGCTTGCTAAAGTAGGGCAATGGAAAGTGTAGGGACTGTGAATGGCCTCAAAAGCATTGATCCCTACACACACAAACAAACACACAGAGTTTCACAGTTGCCATGTATGGGATTAGAACTCCTACCTAACTAGTACATCACACTATAACATTACACAGTTACGGCAAGCGCCACGGAGCTTATAGGGCTAGTCCTTCTCCAAATGTGTTTCAAGGTGAATGACATCAGCAGGCTTGCTAAAGTAGGACAATGAAAAGTGTAGTGACTGTGAATGGCCTCAAAAGCATTGATCCCTACACACACAAACACACACACAGAGTTTCACAGTTGCCATGTCTGAGATTAGAACTCCCACCTAACTAGTACATCACACTATAGCATTATGCAGTTATAGCACACCCCACGGAGCTTATAGGGCTAGCCCTACTCCAACAGTGTATTTCAAGATGAATGACTTCAGCAGGCTTGCTAAAGTAGGGCAATGGAAAGTGTAGTGACTGTGAATGGCCTCAAAAGCATTGATCCTTATACACGCAAACAAACACACGCACACAGAGTTTCACAGTTGCCATGTCTGGGATTAGAACTTTTACCTAGCTAGTACATCACACTATAGTATTATGCAGTTATAGCACATGCCACCGAGCTTATAGGGCTAGCCCTTCTCCAAAGGTGTATTTCAAGGTGAATGACATCAGCAGACTTGCCAAAGTAGGGCAATGGAAAGTGTAGTGATTGTGAATGGCCTCAAAAGCATTTATCCCTACACAAACACACACACACACACACACACACACACACACACACACACACACACACACACACACACACACACACACACACACACACACACACACACACACACACACAGAATTTCACAGTTGCCATGTCTGGGATTAGAACTCCTACCTAACTAGTACATTACACTATAGCATTATACAGTTATAGCATGTACCACAGAGCTTATAGGGCTAGCCCTACTCCAAAGGAGTATTTCAAGGTGAATGACATCAGCAGGCTAGCTAAAGTAGGGCAATGGGGAGTGCAGTGTATGTGAATGGGCCATAAACCATTCCTCTGGAATCACACACACATAACACTATGTCACACATAACTTTACATTTTACAGGACTGTGTATACAATTGCTAGATAAATAATGACATGTACTGTCATGTTACACAGTTATCACAAGCAACACAGACACTATAGTGCTCAGGTCTACCAGAAGCAAATGTCTACAGTGATAGACATTTTTCACATCATGTGATATTGGCCAATTGGATGTGTGCTGGGTGGGACAGGCCTCATGATGGGAAGCTCTTTGTCACTGCCTGTCACGCTCTTCCCCACATCTATGTATGTGTATGCTTGACCTATTATAGTGTGTTGTCCTTGGATATATGTGTGTATTCCTATCCGATGTGTGTGCAAAGCATGACTGGTGTGCAATGTGGAGTATGTGCATCTGCTACTGACAGATATGTATAGTCCACTGTTGTTGCCAGACATGGGCTTCATTTCTGTAAGTGTGGGAGCATACCCAGTATGACCCGTATGTATTTTGTTGTGAGACATGGGCTTCATTTTTCCAAGTGTGGGAGCATGTCCAGTATGACCTTCTGTACTGAATGTGTGAATCCATTCCAGGTAGGTTGTACTCCAGTGCAGGCATTTGTATTCTACACCTACAGATAGCAACCTGTTTCTGCAAGATATCTGTAGATAGGTTGACAATATGGGGTCACAATGGGCAAAGGATAGTGGGATACTGTAAATAATTGTGACTGTATTGCTTCTGCTACACGGTGTTGGTGTTAGCAGAGATATTTAGACATATGTACTGTTTTACACTGTGATGTTTTATGTTATCAACTACTGACAGATATATGTATTTTCTCACAGTAATTTCCTGGGGAATACAAGATGAATGAAACTGTGTCCAGTATTGTGGTCTGCAGCCTACATATTCTTGCACAATCATTCCATTCTGGAGGGGGAGCTGCAGACACTTGCTGGTGAGTCTGTGTAAATGGTCCAGCACCTTGGTACTGTGGTGGTTGAGGTTCCCATGCTTTTACATCTATTGATGTGACAGAATGGCCATATCCTGCTGTGGCCATACCTCACAGCTGTACAGATTCACACAGGTTATCCAGAGGCAGGGCTCATATTTCTGGTCATTACCCCTTCACATTGTGGTTTACGAGCAGGTTTGTAGCTACCCATTCCTGTGTTTGGAGGCAGGGATAGTATGGGCACACATCAGAGTTTCAGACTTCACACACTCCATGGCGTCCATGCTTCTACCCCCCCCCTCTGTTATTCTATCCTCTTCCTAACATTATGCAAATGATATCTGATAAGTATCACTATAGTTATCACTTCATCCCAGTAGTATTTAGGGTTTGGTCCACAGTTCATGCAGTAGGACATGGTGGACATGCTACTGGGATTTCTCAACATGGCCTTACATTTGTGTTCTGTGGACTGTGTTATGCCGTTATTTGGGAGTCCATGAGATAACATACATTGGCAGTACGGGTGAGACACAGGCCTTTGACAGAGGACTGTGGGGCATTTGGTAGTGATGCAGGCCATCTGTAGCAGGCCAGTGCATTCTGCCACTCCTACAGTCCCAGGGTGCAAGCCACTGTATTCCCCTGGGGTGACAGGGTAGGTGTGCAAAGGGTTAATGGCAATAGTTTCTGTCCTTATTAATCCATTGGTGTGGATGCTAGCAGGGTGCTGCTTACAGCTAGGGACACACCTGCATGGGACACCTCTACAGCATGCTGCTTTCTGTTGGTATTCCCATACAGAAGTGGGGGGTCATATTGTAATCATTACCAACAGCAGGGATATGACCTGTGAGGTACCTGTGGCTGATGGTGGGGTGAGCTGAGTGCATGTGTGCTATTTAAGGTACTTGCTGCTGACTCACAGATATACGTAGGTCATTCCCCTTATGCTGGCTTGTGCGGGGACTTGAGCAGTTTCTCAGTACTTCATACATGTGCCGTTTGTGGTCTGCCAGTGTTTAGCCAGACTACATCAGTATTCCATACTACACAGACAACTAATGTGCTGCTAACCTGCATGTACAAATCCAAAGGTGTGTCCATTTGACAGTAACATTTTATAGGGTACTGCCACCTGTGCACAGTTTGTATGTCTGGGCCCACATTCATGCCATGTCCATCTTTCAGATGGTGACAGATATTACATCCGAACAATTAGTATGGATTACTGCTGGATTGTGTCTTGCTGGGATGCATTGTGTGTGGCACTGCAGTTGTGAGAACTTGGCCCTGTCATCAACAGTACTGGCCATTGGCCACCGGGACACAACCCTCCATGCCTACATGCTGACCAGTTTCACACAATATACAACACACAACAACCTAACACACAGAGCCCTGCATATTGTACACATGCAACAATCTATCCTGCTAATTTGGCCAGCTTGGGTAATCTGTGCTCCACTGTTATTATACCCACACGTACATGTTACTACTACATAGGATTGTGGGAGGGGGGACACACCTGACAACTGTAAACATTTGCTATGACCGTACTGGTATTTCAGGTACTCTGTTGGCTTCCATTTTATTCTATATTTTGACCTATCATGCAGACTAGAGGCATATTAGTGTAGTACAGTTCTTAGGTTTTATTGACCTATATTTCAGTTTCAGACTTATTACCCTTCAGAACTAACATCCCACTGCCTGACCTGTTGTAGTCTGTCTGTGTAGGTCTGGAGGGGGACTGTTCTCCATTGCCATCAATAAGAGGCCTTAGCACATCCTTTCTTTGTGTTCATCTACACCTGTCCTGTTGGCTGAGACTGTTGTTGGGTATGTGAGCCTCACTGACATGCATGTGTGTGTCCTGTGGACACACATTTGGCAAACCACATGTCCTGCAGTGGGTTTTGTCACCTTGTCTAGTACTGCCTACTGTGTTGACACCAGTATTTGTTATGGATTTCATGCTGCCGATATAGGTGTCTACTATCTGCTGCTATCCCATTCAGCCACCCAATTCCCTTGCATGCTCACATCCATACCATAGATACAAGTAGCAGAACATACTACTTCATTCAGCAATTGATAGTGAGAGTGACTTACCTTGTGGCTGTGCCAGTATTGAGGATGGTGCTGGAGGGCTGACTATGTCGGATGCACATAGTACACTCCCTATACATGGTTAAGCACAGGTAGTGTCATGTTTGGCATCCCTTTTACTGTATGTGCAAGTCAGAGAGAGGTGTCATTTCCTGAGTTCCTACCATGTCAGTGTATGTGCGTTGCCTCTTTGCCAAGGCCTGGGCATACTAGGTACGCCTCCTTCTGGCTACAGGGGCAGGCTCAGGTTGTTCCTCCTCCTAGTCACTCTGTGCCTGTGCAGGCCTTGGCATTGGTGGGGGGCTGCATAGCCCTGCCCCATGCTGTTCCTGCTGCAGCTGTTTCTGAAAGATCATATTGTGTTGCATGGCACATACAATGACAATTTGGGTACATGTAGCTGGTGAGTACTGCAAGGCTCCACCGGATATGTCCAGGCACTGGAACCATGACTTCAGCATCTCAAACACACGCTCTATTATGATTCTGGTCTGTGCATGTGCCTCATTATGGAGTTCTTGTTCAGGTGTGTGTGCATTTCTGATGGGTGTCATCAGCCATGGCTCCATGTGCATAACCAGCATCCCCCACTAGGTGGCCATATGGGATGTCTCCATTGGCAAATCTCTGGTACAGTTTCGTCATATGCCAGATGTGGGAGTCGTGATAGCTTCCAGGGCTGCCAGCACACACATTCATTATAATGTCCTGGGCATCACACACGACCTGGCAGTTGATGGAGAAGCCCTTGCGATTTATGTAGACTCTACCCTGCTTACCGGGTGGTACTTTGGTGTGTATGTGCGTGCAGTCTATAGCACACACTATCAAAGGGTATTCTGCTATTTAGTGGAAGAGATGCATATTGCTGGTCAATGCCTCATGGGTGTTGTGGAAATATATGTGCTCACCGGCATGTGCTGACATGGCATCCAGGAACTGGTGGAGTACCCTGGATGCTGATGCCTGTGAGATCCCCATGATTTCCTCAGTTGGCCTTTGGAAGATACCTGTGGCTAGTATTCTTAAGCCTACACATACCTTGGTATCCACTGGGATGGGTTCCCCTCTGTTGGTTCTGTGTGTGAGGCATGGCCAGCACAGCTCAACAATTTGCTGTAGGAGGTCCCTGTCCACCCTATAGCACTCCACTATCTCCAGCTCATGTAGTCCCTGGTAGGTTACCCTGGGTCTGTACACTCTTCTCCTTCTCTTCATTGTGGATTGGTCATCAGCATTCACATCCTCACCACCCTCAGCCTCTTCCACATGTTGATTTATGAGAGCGAAAGCAGCCCCTATCATTTTGTTGCTTTTGTTAGGTAAAATTTACCCATTTGTGTACAACGGTGGTGTAGAGTTTTTGGGAAAAACCAGAGGGAAAGGTGTTTGCATAGTTTATAGTAGTGTGCTGGGCTGGGCTGCTGCCTGTATAACTGGCTGGTTCTGATACATTTCACCTGCCAGCTATGCTAGTTCTCCTTGATTACCTTCCTACAGCTATTTTCCCTTTCCATTACCTTCCTGTTTAAGCCCCGAGGCACGACACACAAACCCAGTGCTCAGATGTGAACAGAGCTGCTATTTCTTGTTTTTTTTTTTAAACCCGGTGTGCACCACACACACCCATTTAGGCAATGTAAACACCATTTAGCAGAAACTGGCCCTCCCTGGACACAATCACACTCTGCATTTCTTATTGGAAGACAATACAGTCTTAGGCACACCCCCTGCCTTGGCTGTGCTTAGCTAAGCACAAATATGGGCCACAGGGCTCCAATAAGCTTACAACATGCATGACACACCCCCTTATGAAGTCATCTAGCTCTGAGGCTTACACCGTGGTCTTAATGCACCTACACAGTTGGGTGCAAGCTAGCACTGAGGGGAAGTCTGTGATTCAGTATCATTGCCCTCATTTGCATAGGACTGACTGCTAATGCATGGTTACAAATCCGACACTCAGCCTTCCCCCTTAGCAACCACTGTTCCATGGTCTTGTTGTGTTATGTATGCCATTGACTATTATGGCAGAATTATAATTTTGGTTTAAAAGCTTATTTCCAGCTTTTTTTTTTTTTTGGGCCAATCCCGTTTGTGTACCGCTTCCCTGCGCTTAAACAACCGAAATCGGTCAACAAAAAAAAAGTTAATTTTTAAAATTTTGAAACTAATTTTCATGCTTATGACCATATATTTGGCCTTTGGCATGCCTAACCTTTCTAATACATGTGTTTTTACGAGCTGTCATGCCTCCGTTTTGTAGTTTGCAGAAATGTATTCAGTTACTGGCTGAATACATTTCTGCAGTCTACACTATTCCTGCACGGACATCTGCCTGCTTTCTGGATAACTAATTCACCTCATTTTCATGTTTTTCACAAGCAAATGAGGTAATTAGCATACAGGAGCCATGTCCGTGCAGGAATAGTGCAGGAGCGCTCGTGCACATCCCGGGAGCTTATTCCTGGATCGCACGGCAGCCATATTACCTGCAGCAGCTCTTTCACTATTCCTGCACGCCGTGCAGACCTTGCTGAATCCTGGGGTATATATATATATATATATATATATATATATATATATATATATATATATATACACACACACACACACACACACACACACACACACACACACACACACAGACACACACACACACACACACACACATACAGACGCGCACACATGTATACATACAAATATATATATATATATATATATATATATATATATATTTAAATAACTTTTCACTTTTACATATCTGTTTATTTATTGGGATTGATCTTTGACTATTCTATAGCTGAATATTTATAATTCATTTTCATAAATCTGAACTGTGTATTAGCTGATATTTAACATCTAGAAAAATGACTATATAAAGCACTGTTTTAGTTAATGAAGTCTGATATAGATATAATAGATATATTAAACTTAGCTATATTACTGCTCCAGTTTTTAGAGTAAAAAGGAATACAATAGCCATGCTTAGTAGCTTGTTCTTGCAAATGATCATCTTGTCGATTTTAGCTACATACTTTTATTGTATTATACCTTACTGTTAACAGAAATAAAAATAGGTTCAAATCACCTTTTCATTTAAGGTTAAACAAATTCATAGGATTAAACTTCTAAACTAATCTTGATACAGAATGTGCATGGAAAAGTAACATATTACGATATTCTACTTTGAAAATGAAAGATAATGTAGGTTTAACAAAAGCAAGCAGCAGAGGCAACTAAAATAGGGGTTTCACTCCACATCCATTAAGCTAATGTAAAACTCTGAGGTTGCATTAACTCAAAGATAGAAATAATGCTTGGTTTACTGAAAAACTAGTTATTCATCAATCTCTGAGGCAGTGCAAGCTCAGAGTTAGTATAATGTTTGTAGAGTTTGGGGGTTATGTAAGGCACAGTTTCCCAAAACACTTTCTGTATTTTTATTTATATTTATATTTATTAATTTAGTTAGCAACTTGTTTTTAAAATGTATTTTGGTTTTAGACTTATATTTTATTATCTGGTGTTAAAAAATCTAAATAAGTGAAATCTGAATTAATCACATATTGGAACTGTGGTCATATGTGTGTGTGGATATATTTATTTATATTCATCTAGCAGCATTAGAATGGTTGCAATTTTGCACTCCTATCTCTTGTTCCATTAAGTTCTACCGAATTAGTGCATGGATGTACTGAAAGTAGATGCAACAAATCATACCTATTAACATCTTGGTGCAAGAAATCTGGGCAAAGCCAAAAATGGTAACATGACTTCTCCAGGAAAGAAGATTCTCTGAGTCACAACTGCCTATGGCTCGATTAGTTGACAGGTCTGGCATTTCCATTGAAAGGTATTGGCTAGGAATCATACAAGCACAAAGTGCTGTTTCTAGGTGTTTGCCCCATCCCCCCATTTTAATGACTGTGGAGTGGATTATATTATTTTATATGGATTATACAGAGGGATTTGCCCCTACAAAACACTGAAAACAGTGTTTTGAGGGGTTATTTTCAATGGGCTGTCTTTCAGTGAGTAGTGCCTCAAGGGAATGAAATTCATCTACTCATAATGGAAGCATGAAAAATAATGGGGAGGGAGCAAAGGTGCAAAATGAGGGCAGATTTTAAATGTTGATCCTATAAATTTAAAAAGTTGCTAAAATAGCAGATGTTGCATGACTGTACATTTCTTGAAGGATACAAAGTCTGAAAATTAATCCGCCATAATTTAGTGACATGAATTCATAATGATTTGCCAGAAAAACACACAGTTTTTGAGGGGCAAACCAAAGATTTGAGGCAAAATCTGGACATTTGAGAGGTATACAACAAATGCATGCAACACCTTTCCTGGGAGGTGCAGCTCAGCTGACTTTGAATATAAGGGAATTTCACACATGACCCACACATCATTGAAAAGATCTTTATTACTGTCAGCTTGCAGAGGCTTACGTGGCACTAGCTTGTGTTAGGAATGTTTTTGCAAATGAGTTAATTGATATTATCTAAACTCACTTTGTAACAGCTGTTTTGATTCTCTCCTATCTCTCCTAAACAGCATGTTTATTTTCTTTCTTTTTTTCTTTCATGGTTCTTTATTACTCATCTTTCCTTCCCATTAGCATTTGCTTTGACCTTGATCAAAAAGTCCAAACAGTTCAGTCTGACTCATAATTATGAGTAATATGACATTTTTTGTTATGGCAAGTGTGCATACTGACTGTGCCAAAAATAAATTAATATCCAATGTTTGGGGCTTCATCTGTCTCATGCAAGTAGAAAACACTCAGCTAACAGACAACTGTATAATGTAAGCCAGACATTCATGTGTATCTGGAAAACCATTTGCAATGCTTATGTTTGGTGAGATTTTCAATAGTAAGGGACAGGTGTCTGCGTAGCGATGGTGTTTTACTTAGCATGATAGCCAGAAAATAATGCATGCCCAAGGAATAGATAACATACTGCTAAATATCTTCTAATACTATGGATTAATCAAATAAAATGCAGATGAATGTTATTTGCATTGCATTGGCATATGACAACTGCTCTGTTTTACTGCTGTATGCTAAACATGATTTAGTCATTTTTCAGATATGGAGTCGAAACCAGTCCAAATGACAAAATCAAGTTCCAGTCCACTTTCATACTGTTTACAAGAAGTTTCTCGTCTGTGTTTATACTGTTCCTAAAAAGTTTAAATTATTGCTGAAAAAATGGCTACTTGTTGCAGTGGATTATATATATATATATATATATATATATATATATATATATATATATATATATATATATATATATAAGAGCTACAGAATGAAAGCCCAAAATCCTGAAGACCAAAATCCTGATACCAAAATCCTGAAAGTTCAAAATACTCAAAACTCAAAATCCTGAAAACTCAAAATCCTGAAAACACACAGGATGCCACCACTTACTATATTCCAGCACAAGTATATACAGAAACATATTACGGTTCAACTATATTCAGGGGGGCAAGCCCCCCCCCTGCATCCTCACACCCCCTGCTACCTCAATATATTAACTCCAAGATTGCACTTCACTACACTAAGTGCAATGTTGGAGTTGATATATTTAAGTATCAGGGGGTGTGGGGGTGCAGGGGGGCTTGCCCACTGCTTATACTTGGAGAACAGTAATATAGCTTGTGTTTTATTTGTTTCTGTATGTACTTGTGCTGGAATATAATACGTTTTGGTATCCTATGTTCTTTCAGGATTTTGAGTTTTCAGTATTTTGAACTTTCAGGATTTTGGTCTCAGGATTTTGGTCTTCAGGATTTTGGGCTTTCAGGATCCTGTAGCGCTTTTATATATATATATATATATATATATATATATGTATACCAACAGGCTATTAGTCAATTCCTCCATATTCAGTATTATGGTATTTGGCGGTAGGCACAAGCTACAAAACCTATCCAGCCTTACTTTACTAGATAACAATGGACACACTATCCTTAATGTCTCTCAAAAGAAGTATGCATTTCTAACACTAGACTCTTCAATTTTACTGAAAACACTACTAAGGCTGTTACTAAAGATATGCAGCAGCTTTAACTCTGCTACAAGACTGTGGACCTCCTGTCACCGATTGCTGAATGATCCATAGCATGGAATGCACTTATTCCCAAAATGGAATATGGCCTTCCTTTATTAGCCTTCCACTTCAGTGTTAGCACACATACTATTCAGAGCACAATAAATAAAATGGGCAGGTTTGTCATGCTTGCAGAGACCAAGACCCATCATTGTTTCTTATTTGAACTTTTGGACTGGCTCCCCACTATCAGTAGAATCACTCCACTATTTAGCATACTTTCATTTAAAATAATCTTACAAAAGATATGTACCCCTTTAAAATCAAAATTCCAGTTTTCGGAACCAAGCTGCACCCTAAGAGACAGTCAGGATGATTTTCTTCTCTTGGGCAGACATTGATTTAAAACTACCATTGGAGAGAGAGCTTTCACTAAACTTAGCTCAGCCATAAAAAATCAGCTCCCTCCTAAGATTTGACAACAAAATGCCTTTAAGCAAAAAAACTCAAGGAACACTGCAAAAAAAAAAAAAAAAAAAAAAAAAAAGACTATCTGCAGATGCTTTTAGAACAATGGACAGAAAGCTACCAGCATGCACCTACTTGTGCCTCCTCTTTTTATACCAATATTTGGAAACCTCATCTTAGTCTATATTTATATATATTTTCTATATAATATTGTATACCTGTATATATATATATATATATATATATATATATATATATATATATATATATATATATATATATATATATATATATATATATATACCGATTTTCTGCTTAATGTACATTAAGAATATATCATTTGTTTGTTCTAATTTCAGATTGTATATAAAGTTTTTGTCACCCTTCATTTACCACTGTTAATGTTACCTGCATATTGTATATGTTTTTCTTTGTTGGCGTGGGTCATTGCTGAAGGGGGTCTTTTAACCAACACACCTAGCCATCTATCAAACTGACATTTGCAAAGAAGATATATTGCTTACTACCTGTCTAATAAAATAAAATAAACTTTAACAGTTAGAACATCTGTAGCTTGTGAGACAGCTTAAAAAGGGAAGATACCTTTTTGATTTATGTCACTCATGCTTACAAGCATGCATCTGTTTTGTTGTATTTCTTTGGGGTCTGTGCACTCTCACTCTATAGATGGCTGAGTAAACTTTAACAAATCTGCTGGCATTAACGGCACTAATTACCTATTTTGTTGGTAGCATTTTGACTTCATGCCGCAGGCATCTACTCATCCTTAAAGTCGACACAATCATCATACTTCACATGAATTCGCATTCTTGTGTCCTTATCCATACCAAAGTAAAATGCCTGAGCAAATTTAAAAAAAAAAAAAGAAATAAAAATAAAATAAAACTTCTTATTGAGCTATGTTTCTGTTACCTTCACTCTGTAGTCACTTCTTGTAATGGCTTACAGGAATAATCAGTCTCTTAGTTATTCATAAACTGGGAGTAAATACCTTTTTTGCTGCTGTTCTTGTGGGCTCTCATGGTGTGACTACTCTCTAATAGACCTCCCCTGTATAACTCTATCCCACGTATTTACTAGAACCTTGTTTATCTGGTTTATTATTCTTAATTCATCATTTGGTCTTTTTCCAAAAACCTGTTTGATCACAGATAATATAGCCAGACATACACCATATACACCATGGCATGCATGTTTTTTAGAATAATTTAATTTCTGCACTAAGATATGATATAATTTTAATGAACAATAAAAAACTGGCATGTGTATCACTTTTTTTGGATTTAGTTTAGGTTACATATTTATTCATTTTTTTACAGAACACCAGGTTCTCTAAACTTTTTTTTTTTTTTTTTTGCTTAAGCCTGTCATTTCAGGATTTTTTTGAGTAATGAAAGGTATGCTATCCAGAAAGCTACTTACATTTTGAAGACTACACTGATGCACCCCCGTAGTGGCCCAATATCCTGTTAATGACCTTTAATAATAAAATTGTTTATGATTATTAAACAAGTTCACAGTGCAACTGATTAAAATTAACTCAACGCAGATCATCAACAATTAACTCACTGAACTTATTTTTTTTCACATGTTGACTTCCTGCCAAGCAGCTGAGTCATTAGAAGCGGCTCCATGACTCATAGCATTAAAGTAATAACAACTATTTCGGTTCCACAGCCACTGACTGAGAATTTAATGCTACAAACTCTACTGTCTTCTGTTTTTCCACTGAAAGTACCTCTCTAACTCCCTATGTAACATCTTCTGCTTAAACAGTGGGAAAGGTTTCACTATTGATTTAGGAAGACAGACTTTCATTCCTACAATTTAGGATGAGTCCCTGGCCTCTTGCTGTCTCTGGCTCTCGACAACATGATCCTCATTTGCCTGGTGTGCCTGTATACCCAGATCTGGTTCTTTTTCTGTGTCTTTATAAGTAACAATGCTTGATAAGGCAACAAGGCTTGCACACAAAGAGAGGAAGAAAGGACATACACGAACTAGGCAACAATGCAGGAATAGTCTAACACCTGGTAGCTTAATTTCAAGTAATAATGAATCTGAGAAACAAAATTTAGAATTGCAGGATCTGAACCTTGTCTAATTAAATAGGAACATAGCAGACAGTATTTGGTAGGTCATCAATATTAAACTTCTAACTCTTTGCTTCTATGTTATTTTATTTTGGGCAGTTTGGAGAATTGCCTCCTCCCCAAAAAATGTAACTAAGTAAGTAACTAAATAAATAAATAGTATTTTGATGAAAAAAGCAACAATGAAACATCAAGTTTTGCAGTTGTTTTCAAATTTCAAATAATCAGTAAACGATGCATTTTCAGATTCAGATGTAGTCATATAACAGTATATCAGATGTCACAGTGCAGCATAAGACACTCACAACTTCATATTTTATCTTAAAATCAATTCTTATGAAATATTGTTACAGACTTTCTTGATGTATACCTCAGTGGCTGACAGACCTGACTATTATTTTGGCTTGTCAAATGCAGCTGCCTTCTAGTACTGTCAATCAGTTATTTTATTTAGCTAGAAAAACAGTACAAATAAAAAAGTTACCCAAATTATAATACAAAGTGATATTTCTCATGGGTGCTTGACAAGTTATATAAAAGATTAGACTTCTCTACTGACCTTGTCACTTTAGGAAGATTAATATGCTCTACCTGTCATTTTCTGGATGAACATAAGTGTGGTGCCCTCAATATTTAGGGTACGTTTCCAACATTCAGTACAGTCATACCACTTCTCCTGCACAAACAACACTAAAAACGTACTGAAAAAAACAAGACAAATAGGAGTTGTAACAAACAAACAAGCAAATAAATAAATAGCAAATACATGCTTTGTCCTATTAAGAAAAAAAATCAACTGTAACTGAATATCCAAAAAAATAGAAGAAAGAATATAAGGAAAAGGGTCAGTTGAGAAGGCAAGAAGTGTGGAAAAGGCATATAGTTGCAAGTACAGAAAGCTCCTGGAACAACCTCATGTCGATCAGGAACTGACACAGGAATGGTTAAGGAGAGGCGAATTTAAACCAAAAGACAAAAGGTATTGGTGGCCCAGGATAGTAGACTATGTACACATTGGTTTACAAAGTCCATTGAACATTTGGGAGAAACAGATCAATGCAGGTTCTGTACAACAGAACTGGAAACAGTCACCCATCTTGTTGCTGGGTGTGATACACTAATGGCAGAGATCCTGTTTACTGAAAGGCATAATAATGTGGCAACAATGCTGTACTGGAGAATGTGCAAACATTACAATATTCAAGTAGCTGAGAAGCACTGGAAACATGAGCCATAAAGCATTACAGAGAAATATGAAGTTTATAAAACAATTACCAACAGTTTAAAAAATAAATGCAAGAAAAACAGGTATAGTACTCCATGAAAAGAATACAAAAGTTGCATTGATCACTGAAATTGATACACCCAGTGATTACAGTATCTTACGTACAGAGAGACACAAAGTCTTAAAATACCAGTAATCACAGGCAGAAATGAGGGTGATGTGGAAAAAAGATACCCAAACATTTCCAATAGTAGTAGATGGAGTAATGGGTTTCATAAAAAAAGAATTTAGATATGCTACCGATACATGTAACTCCATATGAATTGCAGAAGGAGTCAGTTCTGGGTGCATGACGGGTGCTGCAAAGAGCACTTTTGGCTAACATCAAACATTGAAACAATAGTAACTTCACAAATTTTAATCATACTTTGACTTAGGAGTGGGGTCCATTCCCATCAAGGTATTAGAAACCCAAAAGATGTGGCGACATCAAAGGTAAACAGCGTATCCTGGCAAACAATGAACATAAAGAAGAGAACCAAACCAGGACAAGGTGACAGTAGACACACACACACACACACACACACACACACACACACACACACACACACACACACACACACACACACACACACACACACACACACACACACACGCACGCACGCACACACGCACACACACACACACACACACACACACACACACACACACACACACACACAAATTATATTCACATCTACTGGTGATCTAGAGGGTGCAGTTTCGTGTACCACTAAAACACTTATCAGCAGGTATTTAGGGTGGGTGAAGTAAATGGAATAGTTAAGCCCTTCACTGTGAGATGTCAATAGTGCTTTGCCACAGTATAATAGCAAACACAGTTATGTACAACAGCTTAACAAAACAAGGATTCTAACAACTGATATTAAGCAAAACTTAGTTTAAGTGCTGAAACTACTCCATCATCTTATTTTGTGGCTGACTGGCAGTATTATATACTTATCATCTACAGCATGGTACAGAGTATGGCACAAAACACACGCATATATGTAAACACTAACTAAACTGGACAGTAATACAGCAACAACCATGGTGCAGTGCCCATGAATGACACTTCATGGCACCATTTCACACACACACACACACGCACACACACACACACACACACACACACACACACACACACACACACACACACACACACACACACACACACACACAAAACTGCAAAACATCAGATATGAGGCATTCATAGAAAAAATACAGACAACATAAAACTGTATATGCATGTTAAATGTAACATGCACCCAACTTTAGCAGAGTCCCTTCCTTTTGTATCTTATGGTGCCCCAGGAAAAGGTCCCATTTCTTTTGCTAGTGTCACTACAACAGTGATGTCTTCAACAATGGATCTAGGGGAAGTTATACCTATTTGAGGAGAAGGAGACATCTTCTTAAGTGCCCACGTTGAGCCTACCAAAGGCAGTTAGGGGCAAAACTCTAGAAAGATTTTAAATACAAGATTCCATCAAATGCTGACATTCTCTCCTTGACCAGTAGCCATGCCTGATTTTATCTGTACTGTTTTAAACTTCCATGACAGATGCTTAGCTGCATGCAGGCATTCTCAGTTGTGAGGTAACTTTTGGCCTGTTTAAGCCAAATATTTGTGGCATAGCCTGGATTGTGGAAATGTACATCATCTTGAACACCAATTTAAGTATGTGTCCCTAACTCTCAACTCTATTTCCTCCGGGGAAAGTGATGCTTCTGAACATCATACCCATTTAGTATTGCATTGAAAAATCTAGAAATAGCAGGTCTAAACAAAAAATTCAGGCATTCTTGAAAAAAAAAAAAAAAACATTTAACAAACAAATTTCACTGAGGATTTGAGGGACCTGTCCTCCCAATGAAAATAAATTATTTTTTTAACTGAAAACCAGTATTTCAGTGAATAACTTAATGAAATAAAACTGCAGTAAATATGCCAATGATTTTTTCTAAATTGCATTCTAGTGCACCTAACTGCACAAAACAATTACATTATTTATAAAAGGTATATGCTGCAGCACATAGGGGATATTTCAAGCTACTTCCTTTGCCAAATACTCTTAAGGTGTTTGGTGTGAGTGGATTCTGCAGGATTTGGCCAAAATGCACTGCCTGACATCATAGAGTATAATTACACTGAATATTATACAGCAGAAAATAAATGTTGAAACTTCAGTTCATTACTACTTCAGCAATGTGCTTGTGTTATTAAATCAACAAAATACTTGAATAAATTATAAAACCTAATGATATGTTGCAGTATATCCTGGGATGAGGTATACACCATATGCATTAAATCAACCTTTCGCTTTTTTATCAATACAGGACAGCTGTCTAGATTTTAGAGGTGTGCCCCTTTTATTTTTCAAAATTTTTCTCCCTGGGTCCTAAAACTGAAATTTTTTTAGAAAGACTAAGTTAATAGCACCAGCACTGAAAAATCGTTTCTAATTTGGGGCCTTTTCCCTAATGTTTTTTTTTTACTTTGTCCCTAACTCTGGAAGTAAAAGTTGAGAGGTGAGGTACAGATTAGGACTGCTTTGTCCATTTACCAAATCTAGACATGTTAGGTATCCCCAGGCTAGCACTGTATACACAACATGTAATAATTACATAGAGAACAAACTAATGCAGACCCCATTCATCCCATAACAACATTTTGCTTGATGGTTTTGGTTCATGGTTTGACAAAGGAATCCCCAACAAGTCTGTGATATGGATGCAGGTATATATACTTAAGTGACTTCAAGGAATTTTTGAAGGTTTAATCTAAAAGTTCATGAGCTCCTTCAGAGGTTCATAAGTCATACATTATCATTAGGGATCTTGAATGAAAACCTTTGTAAAAGATTTGCAAATGCAGACATTAAATCAGAAAGAAATGCAGTAACAACATTTTTGAAGGAAAATCCATTTCATAGTCACGAAAGTTACAGTGAAGTTGTTACTGTTCAAAAACTCTAAAAGTGTCATATGACATTATATTTATTTACTACTTCCATAGACTGTGATGTGCCAACATGTTAAGAATAACAATGCATACCCTTTCCATACTTCTAAATGAGAATCCTTTCCTTTTACAACACTCCACCGTTATTCTCGTCATTAAAGTCATATTCTCTATTAACTGCTAACTTTTTACTGTTATGATAGGAGAAGTGACTTCATTACATTAAAGTTCCATTTCATTAAAAGGAATCACCTCACAAACAACAGTGTATTTATCATCATTATGCCCAAAGTATCTGCAAACTATATTTACTTCTAAGTTATTTGCAAATGTCCATACTTTTGGAAACAGCTTTGTATAGCATCAAAGATATTTTCTTTTAAAATTTTAAATCATACGAAGTCATCACAATTTACTAGATATGTTTTAAAATGTAAGGAAAATTAATTTTAGAATAGGAGTTGTAAATTGCCATATGACTCTTAGTTAAACATGCTTTTATCACTCTGCCTGAATAACAGGAATTTAAATAGAATAACAATTCATTGATGAAATAATATAAATTCTCTTGGTACCCAAACAAACCACCGTAACAGCTATCAGTACAGAGAAAACAATGATTACATTGTTTAAAGTTATTTTGCAGAGCACTCTGCTTTACAAAACTACTGATGTGGCATTGTTAATCTAAATGAGTGTGTTATTCAGCCTTGAAGTTCAGATTTCTATGGATTGCTTGGGATTTTCTCTGTTAATCTCTGACATGAAGGAAATTTGTTATGCCAGTTCCATTCACTATTGTTCTAGTTGTCTCTTTGTTTGCAGCAGGTTTAAGTGTAATGATTCCTAACTTGAATACATACTCTCAGCTCTCAGACTTCCAGCGGCAATAATGTACAACAAATGGGCAAAAATGTGGAAACCTTTCTAACAATTTGCTAATGACTTCAATTAAGAAGCACCCATCGTCATCTTCTTTCGGCTGTTCCCATTAGGCGTCACCACAGCGGATCATCAGTTTCCATTTCTTCTTGTCCTCTGCATCTTGCTCTGTCACACCATCCACCTGCATGTCCTCTCTCACCAGATCCGTAAACCTTATCTTAGGCCTTCCTCTTTTCCTGTTACCTGGTAGCTTCATCCTTAGCATCTTTTTCCCAATATACTGAGCATCCCTCCTCAGCACATGTCCAAACCAACTTAATCTTGCCTCTCTGGCTTTGTCTCCAAACCTTCCAACCTGGGCTGACCCTCTAATATACTTATTCCTGATCCTGTCCACCCTCGTCACACCCAGTGCAAATCTTAACATCTTTAACTCTGCCACATCCAGCTCTAACTCCTGCCTTTTTGTCAGTGCCACTGTCTCCAACCCATATAACATAGCTGGTCTCACTACCCTCTTGTAGACCTTCCCTTTCACTCTTACTGGTACTCGTCTGTCACAAATCATTCCTGACACTCTTCTCCACCCACTCCATCCTGCCTGTACTCTCTTCTTCACCTCTCTTCCACACTCACCATTAATCTGAACTCTTGATCCCAAGTATTTAAACTCATCCACCTTCGCCACCTCTACTCCTTGCATCCTCACCATTCCTCTATCCTCCCTCTCATTCACACACATATATTCTGTCTTAGTCCTGCTGACCTTCATTCCTCTTCTCTCTAGAGCATATCTCCATTTCTCCAGGGTCTCCTCCACCTGTTTCCTACTCTCACTACAGATCACAATGTCATCTGCAAATATTATAGTCCGCGGGGACTCCTGTCTGATCTCGTCTGTCAACCTGTCCATCACCACTGCAAATAAGAAAGGGCTCAGAGCTGATCCTTGATGTAATCCCACCTCCACCTTAAACGCATCCGTCACTCCCACTGCAGACCTCACCGCTGTCACACTACCCTCGTACATATCCTGTACCACTCTTACATACTTTTCTGACACTCCTGACTTCCTCATACAATACCACAACTCCTCTCTAGGCACCCTGTCATATGCTTTCTCTAAGTCTACAAAAACACAATGCAACTCCTTCTGACCTTCTCTGTACTTCTCCATCAACACTCTCAGAGCAAACATCGCATCTGTAGTTCTCTTTCCCGGCATGAAACCATACTACTGATCACTAATCATCACGTCCCTTCTTAACCTAGCTTCCACTACTCTTTCCCTTAACTACATGCTGAGACTGATCAATTTAGTCCCTCTGTAGTTACATATGTTATGCTAAAAAGTTCCTTTGATAAGTTAATATAATTCTGTATTATTTTCCTTGATTATTAGTTATTAAAACCATTAACACGGAATCTGTGGTGACCTTGGCAATGTGGAACAATGAGTAACATGGACTTTTTAACACTCAAAATGAGGAATGTTCTTCACAATGAGGTGCAGTCAAGAGTTATGTAAATACTGTAGATATACTGGGAGTTTACAATACTAAATTGTCATTTTTATGTCAATTCACAGTATGAGTATGCTATATAAATACATATACACGTGCAGATGTGTACACACACACACACACCCACACACACACACACACACACACACACACACACACACACACACACACACACACACACACACACACACATTCTCACAATGCCATACATACATGTGTGATATGTAATATCCAAGAAACTGTGAAAAGGATTCCCTAAACATTTTGTTCTCAATTTGGGCTTATTGCAATGCAGTGCTATCTGCTTTCTTAGCACTATTTAAAAACTTCATGTTTGCATTCAGAGGAAGAAATAATGTTTTTAGTTAATTTAACTCAGAAGTGTACTGTTACAACTTGGGTGAGTTTGACAGGTGCTTTAAAATGTGCAGTGTTCATTCTAGATAAACATACTGAGTATTCTATGCATTATGCATGTAGACCATGACAGATAATAAATCATTTGCTTTTACATCTTTATGGGGCATTTATATCACTGAAGTGCCACAACTGATATCATATTAAATATCACTGATCATTTAAAGACACATCTATATGCCATATACAAGGATTTTCATTTTAAATGAATTCATCTCATAGCTGCTGAAATTTGGTGTGATGTAATTGTTATTACAAATGGTTGAAATGCTTAAAGAACCTTACAGGCAGACCATGGATTTGGTCACTGTGTTAAAACAGATACACGGAGACATAGGAGCCTTTGTGTTCTAGAAGCACTAGTGACATTTAAAATATGCTTGTTAAATTCTAATATGTACACATAAAACTGAGTGAAGTAATGGAGAACTGATGATTTAAGCCTAGGCTTACAAACCATTGGTTAAGTGGTGTGTGCCCAAGTCATATAAAACCTATTGGGTATTATGTACTGTGAATGTGGAAAGTCTTTAGTATTGAGTGTGGAACTTTCTGTTGTTAGCATTTGTTGTTTAGGAATAAATACAGATCATGGCATAATTTGCTTCAGAACTATCTAGGGACAAACCTGTTTCTTATGACTTGGAATATCTCAATAAATATTCACTCCTACGATGTTCAAGATATTAGTAGAAAGTTTTGTTCCATGAAACAAAGGGGAGTTGCCATAATACATTATTATAGTCAGCCTGGGGCTTTGGAAATAAATTAGCTGAATCACTGATCTCCTAATTAGCAAGAGATATCTGCATAACTTTCTGCTTACTTTGGTTGGCGGTGTGGTAAAGGATGCAGAAATATAACCCATGTGATAGTATACATCTATGAATCGCAGGCTGCCTTTTTTAAATTAAGCAGCCACAGTAGTCACTGAACAATGTTTAATCTATTTATTAATTCTGGCAGTAGTCCAATATGGGGAGGAGTGCATTTATGGTAATGGCTCATCTAGCCTCAGTGGTCAACAAGTTAGATTTTGTATGAGACTTTAAGCAGGGAAAATACCTTATTGACCTGAACTTCTGTGTGTTGGTGGAATGACTGATTTTGGTTTCAGATTAGTCCTCATAGTTTTGTTGTGAAAGAAAAAAAGGGTCCTCAAAGGGTCTGTAATGTTGAAGTTGGGGATATTACTTAGTTTTTCAAAGGTGCCATATAGCATCACTATGTTTTTTTTTTTGTGGGTTTGTATGTATGTGTGTGTGTGTGTGTGTGTGTGTGTGTGTGTGTGTGTGTGTGTGTGTGTGTGTGTGTGTGCTGCACTGTGATATTTGATGTACTATTACATGGTTACAACTGAAGTTGAAAGCACATAATTTAATGAATATGAACAGTTGAATACAAGTGCAAAACTTGATGTTTCATTCATTCATTGAAAGATACTTTCTTCATCAAATGTGTGCATGTGTGTGTTTGTGTCCCCCTAAAACTATTAATGATATTGTTTTTAGATTAGCAATATTACACCTGTTGTTGGATGCATTCATTAGACAGATGTAGATTTATTTATTTATTTTAATTATTGGCATTTGTTTACTGGGAAAGTCCAGTGGGCCAAGAAGAGCCCATTTACAGTGGAGGCCCAGGGAGTAAAGCTCCACAAATACAATACAGATAAGAGTACATAGTATAGGACACTTAGTGAAGCATGATGCATTGTACAAAAATATAGAAAATGCATTATAATGCACAAGTAGAAAAAAACAAAATCAAGGAGCATTGTGCAAACACTATGACAGCATCATTGAACAGCAATAAAAAAGAATACATATTAAGGCCCAGACATTAGTTAAAGCTGTCCAGTTGCAATTCAAGGCACATGTTAAGAATAATATAGATAATAGTTTAGGCTCTTCAAGTAGAGGGTGTTCTTTAGTGTGAACAGGTAAGTATAGAAGAGATGTATGAAGGGAATAGTTAGAATAAGAAGAGAGACTTATGAAGTTAGGTTATAGCTGCTTGAGTTATAGAACGATTACAGATACTTTGGGGGAGAAGATGTGTGTGGAGGGTGGTTTTAAAGGTGGCAGAACATTGAAGTAATGGAATGCATGAGGGTAGGCTGTTCCTTGTTTTTGCAATGATCCAAGAATATAATAGCTTACCGGCTGGTAATTTAGGTCTGTAAATTTGTAGATATAATGTGACCTGAAAAAAAGCCATATTGATGTGATGCTCAGAAAAAACAAAAACAAAACAAAAAAACCCCCAACACAAATGTACTCAGTAGACAGAGTACAAAGAGTATGCCTGGCTAAACCCTTGCTCAGAAAGTTTTGCTTTCAAAATAGTTCAAAAGCTGTTGTGCAGATTAGGCAAAACACGGTCGACAGTTTCTTGGCCCTCTTAATATCTAACATGATAACTCCTGTAACTTTACTTTGCTCAATGTTTGTAAGAATATGGTCTGTCAAGGGAGGAAACCATGTTACCTATCTGACAGGATGCCATATTTAATAGGAACTCAGAAATGTGATCATATACTATTTTTCAAGCATTTTAGCTATCAGACAGAGGTTGGCAATAGGGTAAAAAGCCATTTGCAGAGACTGAGGAAGAATATTTAGCCAGAGAAATAATCATGACATGTTTAAAGCTATAAGGGAGGATTTTGTTGTAACAGATTGAAAATGTGTTCCAGAGGCTTACTGAGTGTATGGCTAGCTAATTTTAGAATTTTGGGATGTAATTATGAAAATTGGAGTTGGAAGTCTCTGTCTACGTTTACAAGGGGGTTTTGGATCTATTTTTGGTAATGGCTTTGAAACAGAATTACAGGACATCAACAATCTTGTAAAATGGCAAGAATGGTTGGAATGAAGGTGGATTAGAAAAAGTCAGGTTGGTAAATAGTGAGGGACTGCTGATATTCTGACTTAGTACATAAATAATATCCTTGCTAAGAGCACTACAACTACCTGCTTTTTGGAAAACCTTGAAAGTGCTGAGTTATTTTATTGCCTTCCAAAATTGTTTTGGTTTCCCATGATAAATGGTTTGTACTTATTTGTCTTATTCATGTTTGGCACAATTGATTTTCAGCCTAGTTTCCTTTTTTAAATGTTGGTACATGTTGAGTTTATGTATACAGGATGGTTCCCTTTCCCATTCTGCCCTGGCTTCATCTCTGGTGTGAATTCAATAAACTCCATGTAGACTCCGCACACAGCCTAGACTGAGTTTACATCTTCCCACGATGGTGCACAGCAAGTGGCAACACGTAATGCATATTAATAAGGCACAGTTGGCCTAGACTAGGTTTCATGGCTCACAACAGCATTGCTGGCTGCGAAACCTTGTCAGCAAACATGGATATCATCGATTCTGTGTAAAGGAAAGAACATATGGTCCATGTATTTGAGCAGAATGCTACAATGATCACCAGGGCTGTACACATTCTGAACCTCTTAGAACAAGAAATATGGACAAAAGCCATAAATAATGTGGGGACAAAGGATGAAAACTAGGGACACACATCAATTATTTTCTCTTACAAAGTTGATAGAATGACAGGTTTTGTGTTTGTATGAATTTTCAGAAGGGTATGGAGTCTGAGACCACAGCTTTTAACCTCTTAGCACAAAAAAATCTGAACAAAGCCAAAAATAATTGGGGGACAAAGCCCCAAAATTATCTACAAATTTTTAATTTTGCTCTTATAAACTTAGAAAGTTGCTAGGATAAAAGGTTGCGTTACCTTGCATTTTCTGAAGGATATTATGTCTGAAACTCAAATGCCTGTAACTATTTAGTGAATTCAATCCTCACGGATTTGCTGCAAAAATCCACAAAATCACAGATTTCATGAAGAACAAATCAAAAATATGAGACAAAAATCTGGACATTCAGCGAAAATATGTACAATTGAGAGGTAAGTCTGAGACTCAAATGTCTTTCACTATTGCCTGACTTCAACTCGCAATACTTTAACAATGATTTTCCAAAAAAACACAATTGCATGAGAACTAGACCTAAAATATGAGGCAAAATCTGGATATTCTGAAAAAAATCTGTACAATGGAGAGGTAAGGCTGTACAAATGGCTGTCATTCTGTTAGTGCAGCATATCTGCACAGAGGCCAACTTAATGAGAGGACAAATAACCAGTAACAGGGACATATCTGACATATATGTCACATGGGAATGTGTTTGAATGTAACACTTTCAACCTCTTAGAACAAGAAATGTGGACAAAGCCATAAAAATGGAGGGACAAAGGGACAGCAACAGGGCCAGGTTGTTAATATTCCATGTCCAAACTTATGAAGTTGATAGACTATGTAGGCTGTACATTAGCAAGAACTTTCTGAAGAGCATGAAATTTGCAACTCAAATGTCAATCATCAGTTACTGACTGCACTCTGCAAAGACATGCCAATAATTTGCCAGGCAAACAACATGTTATGAGGAAAAGATCACAAATATGAGACAAAAACTGGACATTCTGCACAGATCAGGACAGTTGAGAGGTATGCACCCAAATGTCTGTAATATTGAGTCACAGCAGTCCAGAGATCATCCCAGTAATATAGCAGATAGACACATATTTAATAAGGAAACATCTGGATGTCCTGAGAATATCTGGACAGTTGAGATGTATGAATGTGAAGAATATGGTCCAAATAGAGTACAGGACAGTGTACCTACAGTGCAGAGTATTGATATCCCATTCTTGGCATTCAGTACTGAAGTTGCGTTAATGATCTGTAACAAGACGTGGGATTGTCATGTAAAATGATCACTCAGGGGAAGTGTATATATTGAATAGGGACACACAGATGAATTGTAGGAATGAACACAGGGAAAGAGTACAGATGAAACTCCTGCATGTACAGCAGAGGAGGGCATGTCAATGGAAGATGGCTGTAGTAGCAACAACAAGCACATATCTATATGGTACAGTATGGACTGTACAGTGAAAGTGTGTCTGTGACTATCACACAAGGTGACATAACAATGGGAATGATGTGTGTGTGAGATAAGCATCCTTACATGACTAATGCAGAGGACATCTATCAGGGATCTGACATACAACTGAGGTAGGGTGCATATTGGGAAGCTGTGCAAACCAATATACCTGAATATGAGTGTACTCTCAGCATAGGTCTCCAGAATGGTGTCCACAGATAAAGGATCATGGCAAACATTGTAAGAACCAACCACAGTCATGGACAATATCTGAATAATACCACCACTAATCCCATGCCTCTGACATATGTGATGTGGAGTGAAAACAGATGAGCCTGCAGACACAATGGACAACTAATATGATACATCCACACTCTATGAAGGTAACCATGTATACTGTCCTGGTACTATAATATCTGCAGGTGGTATTAGGAAGGGCACTGCTATACCTGAATGTGATAGTATGGGCACTACAGTCCAGTTGTCTTGTGTGCATGGCATATATCTATGGTACAATTCACACTCTCACAAATAATATATATGCCATTAATGTTGTCAAACATCTATATATGCAGTGTGTGCATAAGGTGAACAGGTAGCACAGATGCATCTGGTGTAACAACTTGAATGGTGTTCCGCACCATCAGACAGTCATGTATATTCCCCAGAAAGAATACCTAGGTATGGACAATAAGCTGTGTGACAGCACACTGTGACAAAGGTGGTACCATTCAGTTACGCATCACTGCAATATGTGTGAGGAGGTACATGGAGAGGGGTGCACTGTACTCAGTTACTGGTGTTACGAAGGCAGGAACCATGATGGTAGTATGCCTTCTACTGTATATGTCCTTCACGTACCCAGTACTTGTGTTATAGTCAAGGGAGTAGTCAGTACCGTGACCACATGCTGGTGGATATACCACTTACCTTCTTCCCCAGGACACAGGACACATGCCTATTGATCTAATTATAGGGTGTGATGTCCACATTATACATGGATGTTGTGTCTGTTTCCTGATGCAACACATCCATCCATGTGTCTCCTCTGTGTTGTCATGGCTGTAGCAGTAGCCTCTGGTATGTGATTATACTGTGTATATTATACTAATATCACAGTTGGAGTCAATGATTGTCCCCAAGCTGTAGTCCTTCAGGCAGCTGTTTGGACACAGCAGGTGTATGTCATCTGTGATTTCCATCACTTCACTAAGGGGTAGGAAAGAGTGTATCAGACACCTCTGATGTACTACCCTGATCACTGGACCTGAGATTTTTCTCATGGCACACATTTCTACATAGTGAGATGCCATGTATGTCATACAACGGTCTAACAATTTGGTGATATAGCTTTTTATGGTCACATGTTCATAGGTAGGTACTAGGCTATCGGCCCAAGGGCCTAAGTAAGCCTAGACAACAAGGTTCCCTGGTTTATGCCACCCAAGAAAGTTATTTTCCTGTGCCTCTTTCGAGCAGAGCCACAGAAGTGATCCCCGGGGTGTATTTCCTATTTCCCATCCACCCATCAAGATTTTTCTTGAAGAGTGCTAATGAGGAACTTTGCTTGACATAGATGGGTAGCTTGCTCAGAGTATGGGAAGTCTCTGGGACAGGAATCTATCCCTCCAGCATGTCCTGTTTATTGTGGCAATGAGGTTTAGGTCCCTAGAGAGTGCAGCTCAGAGGGATTGGGATTTCTTTAAGAGTAGCATGTCCAACAGCTCTGGGTTTGACATAGCTTTATATGTTAGGCAGAGATTACCTCGGAGTAGGTGATATGCTATGGAGTAAAGCTGGAGTTCTTTGAGACAGTCAGTGTAGAGCATCTATTTGAGGCCAGTTTTCCTCTTTGTGTGGTACTTCTGTGGCCTTTCCAGTTGCTTCAGATGTCTTGTGAGGTGCATTCCAAAAGGGGTGTTGTACTCTATAATGGGTCTAATGAGTGTCAAGTAGAGGGGAACAATGACCTCTTTTTTCCTGGATGAGAACCCGTTTGTGATGATGTGTGCCATGTAGAAGGATTTCCTGACTACTGTGGCAATGTGATTATCAAAGGATAGACTACTGCCCACCTGGGTCCCAAGGTCTCTTATCACACATTCAGCATTAAGTAGACTGCTGCCTATGTGGTATTTCATGGGTACAGAGTTTTTACTAAAGGGGATGACAATGCACATTTTGGCATTGAGCTTGAGCCATGGCTCTGACACCAGGCATCTGTCTCAGTGAGGCTCTTCTGTAGGATGTCCACATTATTTGACTCAACTATGGTTCTTAGTTTGCAGTCATCTGTGAACTTCATTAGCCAAAGGCCTTCTGAGTTAGCCTGTACTTCAGAGAAGTAGATACTAAACAGGAGAGGTCCCAGGACTGAACCCTGTAGTACTTCACTTGTCACTGGTTTGAAGTCAGATTTGGAGTCTGCAACTTTTACAGTGTGGGTTCTGTCAGGGAGCCATTTGGCAGCCCATCTTGTGATGCAGGGATTTATACCTAGTTTAGTGAGTTGAGCTATAATTCCAGAATGGGGGATGGTGTCAAAAGCCTTGGCGAGGTCAAGATAGGCTATTTAACCACCTTACCCTCATCTACGGCTTTGGTGACTGCCTCAAAGAAGTCAATCAAGTTCAGGAGGCATGATCTGCCTTTCACAAACCTGAAGTGTGTGGGGTCCAGAGTTTGGAGGTTTACTGATGTCTTTGTTTATGAGTTCTATGATGATACATTCCATGGCCTTACAGACCAGGCTCGTCAGGCTAATAGGGTGATAGTTCCTGGGATCAGTGGTGGCTCCCACTTTGTGGAGTGGGATAACTGTTGCTGTGCGCCATTCGGTGGGCACAAAGCTTGACATGAGGCTATGACTGAATATGGTGCTTAGGTGGGGAGCCAGTTTGTTCTGAAATTCATGTAAAACACAGCCTTGGATGTTGTCCAGCCCCATGGATGCTGTGTTTTTAGCTTCAGAGAGTGCAGCTTTTACCTGCATAGTTGTGATTACATAGGTTCATAGGTTGATACTAGGCTATCTGCCCTAGGGCATTTATAAGCCTAGCCAGAGTGTGTTTGGCTTTCACCACCCTTTTTGATTAGTTGACTGTGCCTCTGTATAGTAGGTCACAGAAGATAGCCCTTTTGAGGTTAGTTTACTGTGCCTCTGTCTAGTAGGGACACAGAAGAGATCCCAGGGGTAAACCTACGATCTCCCATCCACTCGTCAAGATTTCTATTGAAGAGGGTCATTGAGGGACTCTGCCTAACATGGATTGGGATTTTGTTCCAGAGTGAGGGGAGCCTCTGGGGTATGAATCTGTCCCTCCAGCATGTCCTATTTATTTCTGTGCTGAGGTTTAAGTCCCTGGAGCTTGTAGCTCTAAGGGATTTGGATTTCCTGAGGTGGAGCATGTCCATTAATTCTGGGTTGGACATGGCTTTATACGTCAGGCACAGATCGCCTCTGAGTAGGCGGTAAGAAACTGAGTAGAGCTGGAGTTTCTTTATCCTAACTGCGTAGGGCATCTGTTTGAGTCCCTTGATCCTCTTGGTGAGGTACTTTTGGGGTCTTTCCAGTTGCTGCAGGTGTCGGGTAAGGTACATCCCAAATGGGGCATTGTATTCAATTATGGGCCTGATGAGTGATGAGTAGAGGGGCACAATGACCTCTCTTGATCTAGATGTGAACCCTTTCGTGATAAGGTGGGCTATATAGAAGGCCTTTCTAACCACTTTGGCAACGTGATTGTCAAAGGAGAGATTGCTATCTACTTGGGTCCCCAAATCCCTAATTACTTCTTCCGTACTTAATGGATTACCACCTATGTGGTAATTTGTGGGCACTTTGTTTTTCCCAAAGGGGATGACTATGCACTTTTTGGCATTTAGCTTTAGGCCATGGCTCTGGCACCAGTTATCTGTCTCTGTGAGACCCTTTTGGAGGATGCTTGTGTCAGTCAGCGAGTCGATTATGGCACCCAGTTTGCAGTCATCTGCGAACTTGGTCAGCCATAGTCCTCCCATGTTAGCCTGTACCTCAGAGAAATATATACCAAACAAGAGAGGTCCCAGGACTGAGCCTTGTGGGATGCCACTTGTAACTGGCTTAGAGTCTGACATGGCACCTGCAATTCTGACCATGTGGGTTCTATCCCTGAGCCAGTTTGCAACCCATCTTGTGACATAGGGGATGATATTTAAGCTGGTGAGCTTATTTATGATGCCCGAGTGAGGTATTGTGTCGAAGGCTTTTGCGAGGTCTAGGTAGGCTGTGTGGACTACCTTCCCTTCATCTATGGCCTTGGTGACTGTTTCAAAGAAGTTGACCAGGTTCAAGAGGCAAGATCTGCCCTTAACAAAGCCAAATTGGGTAGGATCCAGTGTTTGGAGGTTCCCAATGTCTTTGTTTATGAGTTTCATGATGATACGCTCCATAGCTTTATAAGACCAGGCTAGTCAGGCTTATAGGGCGATAGTTTCCGGGGTCCGTTGTGGCACCACCTTTGTGGAGTAGGACCACTGTTGCTGTACGCCATTCCTTGGGTACATATCCTGTAGTAAGGCTGAGATTGAACAGTGACTTTATGTGAGGGTTCAGTTCTTCTTGGAGTTCATGTAAGACGCAGCCCGGGACACCGTCCGGTCCCATTGATGCTGTGTTTTTTGCTTTGGAGAGGGCAGCTCTCACCTGTGCATCTGTGATGTCAGGGAGGCTACACTCTGTTGGGATAGACATCTGCTCTTTTGGGGGGGAAGGGGGGGGGAGTTTGCACTGAACCTGTCTGCCAAGATGTTGGCAATGTCTGTGGGTTCAGTGTATTTTTTGTCATTTTGAACTAACTCAGAGCATATCTGGGAGTTGCCACCCAGGTTCCTGACATAACTAAAGAAGGCCTTGTGATTATCTTTAGCATCTTGTGCAATTTTTCTTTTGAAGCTGGCCTTAGATGATTTTATGAGGGATTGTAGTTTCTTGCTAGTACTGACCAGAGATGCCTTCCCTTTTTGGGATTTTGCTTTATCATGTAGTAGTTTCCTCCTTCTGTTGTATAGCTTATTTATGGCTGGGGTCCACCAGACAGGTCTCCTGCCTTTGGAGGAATGAGTCTTGGTTTTATTTGGGATAGCATGATCCATGCATTCCTGTAGGTGTCCATAGAAAGCATTTGTAAAGGATTCTGCGGTTTGGGCCGTATTTTCCACTGGCCCGGGGGCGTTAAAGGATTCCACCTTGGTTTTGAGAAGTGTGTAGTTTGCTTTTGAGAAGTTCTTCACCATGGTTTCCTTGGCTGGGGGTGGGGATGGGATATAGATGTCCAGTGAGATTAATTTATGGTCAGATCTTACCAATGAGGGGTATACCTCTGGTATGGAACATAGAGTCCCCATGTTGGTGATGATCAGGTCCAATATGTTTTCCCCTCTTGTGGGAGTGGTGACCAGTTGTTCCATAGCATTTGAGTTTATAAATTCTAGGAACCGTTGGGTGTGGGTTTTGGGGCTTGAGTAGTGCTCCCAGTCTATGTTTGGGTAGTTGAAGTCACCCAATATAATGGTGTTTGGAGAGACCTTTATATTCTCCAGTGTTCTCAGGAAAGTCGAGTGGGATTTCTGAGTTTGGGAGGGTGGTCTGTAGCAGGCTACAAACTGAAAGGCAGTTTTGCCCACTGTTAGTTGCACACGGATGGTCTCCGATGCTTCATGCAGTGCCACTAACCTGGAGGTGTTGGTATCTTTGATGAATATGGATACTCCCCCTCCTTTTGTGGTTCGGTCTGAGTTTTGGGGCCGAAAAGCATGGTATGAGGTATAACCTGGTAGTGCTGGGGTGCTCTCGGGAGCCTTGAGCCAGGTTTCTGTTACTGCACAGATATCGATATTCTCCATACTGAGGAGAGCCTCGAGTGCGTGCATCTTGAGGTTTAGACTTCTGGCGTTGAGCAGCATTACCCTTAGTTTCTTTTTCTTTGTGTTGTCTATGGAGGTGAGTTTGTCTTTTGAGCCTTGCCTAAAAAAGGCACTATGGGGGTGGCAAGAGCCTTAGCCAGTATTTGAAAGCCCAGGGGTGACAGGTGCAAGCCATCCCTAGCAAAGCAATGTGGCTTGTCGAGCATGTCATCCCAGGCTGACAGACACTGGATCCCCTTTGAATGACACCAATACTTTAGCCAATTGTTAAAATTGATCATTTTGTCTTTATACTGTGGCATCATTCTTGGTGAGGGTAAGATGCTACTCAAGGTTAGGGTCATACCGGCCTGGGCTACATGATCAGAGAGCTCCTCTATGTCTCTTTTCATGTAGTCCAGGGAGGTACATCTCAGGTCATTCACACCAGCATGGACAATGACGGAGTCATATTTGTACTTGCTTTGGAGTGACCTGAGTGCTTGTGTTATGTGGCAGATCCTGGCACCCGACAGGCAGCTTACAGTGACCTTCTCCTTGTTCAGCCTGGTGAGTGGGATGCCAGTGTGTCTGACAATAGAGTCACCTATTACAAGTGTATTAGGTGTGTTGTTTAGCCTTAAGGGCTGTGACTGAGTGGCACACTGACTTTGTGAACTATGTGATACATGGGTATTGTTGTGGGGTAGCGGTTGCTTGGATGTCTGCGTTGGAGGTCTCTGCTGCTTGGGCAGATTTTTATTTAGAGCCTCCGAGTATGTTTTTGTGTGTTTATGTGTTTGGTTTTCTGTTGCGATAGGTCTATGTAAGACTGGATTTGTGGTGTGTGTGGTTACATTCTCCTTCTGACTGACTGCGCCAGTATTGGGTTGAGAGAGCTCAGCCTCCATTTTGGCTATATAGTTGCATCTCTCACATATATTTGAGCTTGTTGGGAGGAGGAGAGGGTGGTCTGTGTACATAAGGCAGTTGTAACATTGCCTCAAGATTCCCAGATTCACCAGCTGGACTGGAGAGTAAACCCGAAACTGACTTTTGGACATGCCAGAATAGTATAAGGAACTACTTTTTGACTGATCAAAAAGGACCAATAGGGAGCCAAGTACTTAAAGGGAGTATAAGAGGGTGTAGTGCTTTAGTTTATTAGTGCTTACTTATAAGATTACTTATACTAGCAACTGCAGGGCTTTAGAATGAAAATAGAGTGCTTACTTTGAGTTTTAGAACAGTTCTAAGGGAAAAAGTGAAGTGCAGACTTTGTGGAGCCGGGAATAAATTAAACCCATTTAAGCGGCACTGCCCGATGCTGCACTATGCGCAAAATCGTGCAAAACCACACAAATGCGGGTTCTAAAGCAGGGAAACTGAAAGAGATAGGAGTTGACCCAAAGCGGCCAATAAGCTACTAGTTTCAGGGCAGAGACCACTCCTCTAGGGACAGATAGGCTGCTCAAAGCTTCCCACTCTCACTGGTGAACAGAGAAGCTTCCACGTAACCAAGTAAGGATATGGGCAACACAGGAAACTATACCACCATCTGGAATTCAGCAAAACCTGAAATCTGGACTAATCTAGTTCAGCAAAGGCGGGAAAAGAGAATTTTTTTTTTTTCAAGAAACAGCAGAAAAACACACAGAAAACACTGTAAATTCTATAAACAGGCTAGCGCAGTGTGTAGCCTAAAACAGTTATATAATACAAAAATGACTTAAATTGATATAAAACAAGTGCAAAAACTGTAAAAAGCAGAAGGCAAATGCAATTTAAACTTTTTAAAGCACAGATCAGTTAGAAATTCACTTTTTAGGTGGGAAAAGGCAGTCGGAGCAAAAAAACAGAGAAAAAATACTTAAATCTGGAAAAGTCTCTTTAGGTCTCTCTGTTGCCTGTATCACTCTGCAGGACATTCATCCTGTATAGATATAGGCCCCTTAGGGGGTGAGAGGGGGGGGGGTGAAGTTTGCACTGACCCCATCTGCCAGGATGTTGACAATATCAGTTGGTTCTGTATTTTTCATGCCATTGTGCTGTAACTCAGAGCATATCTGGGTGTTGCCATTGAGATTCTTGACATAGCTATAGAATGCTTTGTGGTTGTCCCTAGAATCAGTGGCAATTTTTATTTTCATAGCTAACTTTGGAGGATCCTATAAGGGATCTCAGCTTCTTACTGAGGCTGACCAGGGAGCTCCTCCACTCATGGGATTTTACTCTCTTTTGCAACAGTTTCTTCCTTCTGTTGTAAAGTTTGTTTATGGCAGAGGACCACCAGATTGGTTTCCTTTTTTTAGAGGATAGTGTCTTGGTTCTGTTTGGGGTAGCATGATCCATGCACTCATGTAAGTGCTTATAGAGTGCATTTGTGTAGGATTCAGCAGTCATATCTGTATTGTTCATCTGCATGGGTGTCATGAAGTTTGCCACTTCTGTCTTAAGAAGCATGAAGTTGGATTTGGAGAAATTTTTTACTATGGTTTCCTTAATGGGGGTGGGGGTGGGGGTGGGATGTGGATATCCAGGGTGATTAGCTTATGGTTGGATCTGCCCAACAAGGAGTTGACTTCAGGTGTGGAACACTGGTCACTCATGTTGGTAATGAATAGGTCTAGGATATTGTTGCCCCTGGTGGGGGTGTGGATAAGTTGATCCAGGGCATTGGAATTTATGAATTTCAGAAAGCGTTGAGTGAAGGAGTTGGTACATGAGTAGTTTTCTCAGTTAATGGTGGGGTAGTTGAAATCCCCCATTATTAGAGTGTTTGGTTGAACCCTAATATTTTCCAGTATATCAAGAAAAGAGGAGTGGGAATCCTGGTGCATGGTGGGGGATCTGTAACAAGTTACAGTTTGGATTGCAGTTTTGCCTAGAGTTAGTTGCACTTGGATAACCTCGGATGCATTATGCTGAGCAACTAGCCTGGAGGAGTGGATATCCTTAAAGAATATGGACACACCTCTGCCTTTGGTGTTCTGGTCCAGGTTAGATGGCCGAAAAGTGTGGTATGAGTTATAGCCTGGTAAGGCAGGGGTGCTCTCTGGAGCCTTGAGAACCAGGTCTCAGTCACTGCACAGATACCGATGTTCTCCATTTTAAGCAGTGGCTCGAGGAAGTGCATTTTGAGATTTAGACTTCTAGCATTAAGTAACATTACCCTCAGTTTTTGCTTGTCTGCGCCTGTTACAGTGGTGAATTTGTTATTTGAGCCTTGCCTAAAAATGGCACTATAGGGGCAGCAAGAGCCTTAGCCAGTATCCGGAATCCTAGAGGTGACACATGCAGGCCATCTCTGGCAAGATATCGTGGTCTGTCGACCATATTGTCCCAAGCAGACAGATACTGGATCCCCTTTAGAATGACACCAGAAGCTTAGCCAATTGTTGAAGTCAATCATTTTGTCCTTGTACTGCAGTATCATTCTGGGCGATGGCAGGATGTTACTCAGGTCTAGGGTCATACCTGCCTGGGCTACAAGATCAGAGAGCTCTTCCATGTCTCTTTTCATGTAGTCCAGGGAGGTATGTCTGAGGTCATTCACACCAACATGGACAATGACAGAGTCATATTTGCACTTGTTGTGGAGTGACCTGAGTGCGTGGGTTATGTGGTGGATCCTGGCACCCGACAGGCAGCTGACAGTAACCTTCTCCTTGTTTAGCCTGATGAGTGGGACATCAGTGTGCCTGACTATAGAGTCACCAATGAATAGTGTTTTGGGTACGTTGTTTTTCCTTATGGGCTGTGGTTGAGTGGTACACTGAGTATGTGGGCTATGTGTCATTTGGGTTGTGGTGGGGGGTGGAGGTTGATTGTATTTCTGCTTTGTAGGTCTCTGTTGCTTGAGCAGATTATTATTGAAAGCCTCCATGAATGTTTTTGTGTTTCTATTTGTGGATTTTGGTGGTGTAGGTTTAGTGGGACTATGTGATGAGTGTGGTGTGGTGCAAGTGTTTACCTTCTCCTCTTCACTGTCAAGTTCAGTCTTGCTTGGAGAGAGAGGTTTACCTCCAGTTTGGCTAAATAAGTGCATCTCTCACAGGTTGTAGTGTTGGGTGGCAGGAGGAGAGGGTTGTCTGTACATGAGGCAATTGCTACATTGCCCCAAGATGCCCACATTCATGAGATAGACAGGAGAGAACACTGGGAGCTGACTCTTGGACATGCCTGAATAAAAAAATATTTTCCTCTAGACAAGTGAGGAAAGTGACTACAAGAGTTGTTTTTCTCTAAGCACATGAGGAAAGTAAGTACAAAAACTGTTTTCCTCTAGGTAATGAGGAAGGTTGAGTGCTGCAGTAATTAGTAGCTTATTTAGTGCTTACAAGTTCTGAACAATTGCTGAGCATGAATAAGCAAATTCAAGTGCTGAGACAGTGTTGATTGAATACTACAGTGTAACTTTTTGTCTAATGCCTTTACCTGTTCAAGTTCCACAGGGTGATACTGTTCTCATTATGCATGCCCTTGATGACCTCTATGAGGACATCTATCAGATGTAAAGGACCTGAGGTAGCAGTAACAACTCACATAGGTCTGTTGCATACACCTGGAATTTTACTAGTATACATGTAGAAGAGGTTCATGATGACATGTTGGTCTACCTCACAGTAGAGGAGAGGCAGGATGTTTCTATATATGCATGCATCAAATGCTGTCCCCATAACACAAGTGGATGCATGTTGATGTACACCCTTGTACAGGAACACAGGCCATGAAGAGGGTGTGTTGAACTGTGCATTCCACATTATCAGGAAGGTGTATTTCCTGGGTCACACCATACATGATGTGTGATGTTGTCACAGCACATTGATTCCCTGTGATAGGCTTATAGGAAGGTAAAACAGTGCATACTGACTATTGTGATCTGGTCTAGGGTTTTAAAACAATCACACATGCAGGCATCATTGAGAACCCCCCCCCCCCAAGCTGGGGATTAAACCTTACATCAGGTAATGGTAAACAATTGGCTCACAGATAGAACACATCATGTGATAGTTGGTGGATCAATCTGTACCAGTACAGCTGTCACCACTGGAAAACCCCAGAGATCTGTGCTTGGCCCTTCACTGTTTGAACTGTATTTCCTGACAGATTAGGTTAAAGTATATGGCCTTTGGTTTACCAGGTGTGCTGATTCCTGCATATTGTGTGCAAACACTGAGTCCACCAATGGTGATAACACAGTACAGGAGGAGCTAACACACATAACTTAATGGTGACAAAGGCACATATTCTACAAATAAACGCAGAAATGGGTGTTTGTAATGTTGTCCATCTGAAAAGTAGAGTTCCATGTTAATCACAGCATTAACAGTCATGCTATGCAGAAACCCAGTAATGCACACACTAGCAACACATTTAGATGGCAATCTGAAGTTTGACCACCAAGTGTGCACACTGCTATTCAAAGCCTATGTTGTGCACATCATAAGTCACACCATCATATTGACATCTTAGGATTGTATGACAGCACTGTATTCAAACCTCATTACAGCACTAATGGAGTATAATGATCTTTTTCATATGTACCTCACCAGACACATGTAGCAGCTGGATATACCACACGTCTTTCTCACCAAGATAACACAGGGCCTACACACCATGCCATGATGTATGTGGGTAGATTAAAAGCCATGTCATTGTAAGCTTTATATTATAGGATGATGTGACTTCTGCCTGACCCCCAGGCCAGTCTCTGACCCTACCCTGGTGGGAGTAGTGCATATCCAAAAATGTAATATGGCTGATGACATCAGCAGTGCCTGTAAGGACAAGATGACAGTGTCCCACGTCCTGGTGTAAAATGTCATTAATGTCAAGCATCAGCCACATACACACACACACACACACACACACACACACACACACACACACACACACACACACACACACACACACACACCCCAGTTGGCTGCAGTGAGAATAGAACCCCTACTTATCTAAGTATACAGGCTACAGAACACAGTACTTAACACAATTTCCACAGCTAAAGTCGGATTTGGAGTGTGTCAGACAACACTTTATAGCTGATGACATGAGCAGTGTCTGTCTAGGACAAAATAACAGTGTCCCACATACTGGTGTAAAATGCCCCCTCTAATGTCAAACAGCTCTCTCACACACATCCCCCTCAGTTGACTGCAATGAGAACAGAACCCCTACCTATCCAAGTACACAGACTACAGAATACAGTACTTAATGCAAGCCCCAGAGGTCAAGTCTGACTTGGAATCTGTCAGACAACACTTTATAGCTGATGACATCAGCAGTGTCTGGTAAAGAGAACATGGTAATAACAGTGTCCCACATGCTGGTGTAAAAGACTTTCTGTAATATCAAGCAAGATATCAACCCCCCCCCCCAGTTGAGTGCAATGATAGAACCAGTGGAAGCTCATCCTATTGGACTGCAGGACTACAGCTCCCCCAGCTGAAACCAAAATAAAAAATCTTGGAACTCATGCATGGAATCTCAAATCTGGACTGCTGTTTAACCAGTCCAGATTCAGAAGAAGGCAGCAGTGTTACACATGCCCTAGAAGTCTATGCAGTTACAACTGCATAGACTGGAAGGAGATCGGGCTTGAAGTTCTGCAGTCTGTGATGTATAGAGGCAGCGCATGCATGCATGCTTGGCATTCCGGTGCCAAGAACAGGAACTGCACTGCCTTATGCAGTGGAGAAAATGGCAGCTGGCTGCTTTGACTTGGGAAAAGATCGATCTCTGGCAGCTTTGAAAAAACTTGGCAAACGATCAAGGTACTGTGTGTGTTCAGCTGGCTGCTTTGAACAAAATGTGTGTATGTGTGTGTGTGTGTGTGTGTGTGTGTGTGTGTGTGTGTGTGTGTGTGTGTGTGTGTGTGTGTGTGTGTGTGTGTGAAATGCCCCTAGAGTAATTCACTGATGTTGTGGTGTTCAAGGTAGTAAATGGAAATGTTGGTGTTCTTGAACTGGGCCATGCTGTAGATAGTCAGGAGTGGTGGATCTTTGGGAAAACTTTTTATGGTGTGGCAGTTTTTGGTTTGTGATGACTGTTGCCTACTTTACCCTGAACCCTGTGCTGATTCTGTTGTGTGGAAATGAACTGTCACCACCAAGATGCCTGTGTTCCACACTAAAATCATCTAGGGTATTCTGGAGCCAGTAGCACTACAGATTTCCCAACTGGTCATAATGCACAAAGAAGGAGAGGTAGATGGCAAAGCCATCCCGGAACTGACAGCACCAATGGCCACTGTACAGGTGGCTGTTAGTAACCTTGTGCGGGTGAGTGTTTTGGTTTAGTGTGAGGATGTGAAGGAGGGGTACAAGTAGTTGTACCTGAGAGGACAGTCATCTGGTTTCACAGTTTATTCAGTATGTTTAGTCAGTATGTTCACAGTCTACTTGTAGCTGTGTGACAGGATTGTCATGCCCCGTGAAGGTTGGAAGTTTTTACAATAAGGCTCATGTGGTTATGGTGTGCATTTTGCCCTGTGCTTGGGAGGCTTGGATAGAAAACAAAGTTCTAAGGAGCTGCGGTGTGTTGAAGGAGTCTATTCCCCTGTCTTTGTACACACTATTACAAACTTTGGTGAAGTTTTTAATAAATAAATGTATTTAGTTTGATGTTTAAAGTTAACAGCATAATGCTTGAGGGATTCTGAATGAATAGTAATAATGTATATTCAGCTTTTAATACTTACTCATCCTATTTTAAATGTTCAGCTGCTTGTAGAAAGGTGATTGCTGATAATGTGGGGTACTGAGTACCCTTTCTGGTGATACAGCTGAAGTGACATGGCCCAATGATTTAAGAACCCTGTGATGTGCTGGATGTTTCCATGTATTCAGTAACGTACCATTTAGAAAATGGGTTGCTGCTAGGCAGAATCTTTGCATGTATATCCTAAACCTTTTAATATATACTTGTTAGGAAAGTGTGAATATATTAAGCATGCCTCTTCACATGGGCAGGCACCCACACACCTTTCTCTGTTACAAAAGGTGATAATTCAGTAAAGGTCTTAAAAATGTGGCTATCATTTGCTTTTAGAGTTAGCTATTCTTTGCCATACCTTTCTCCTGCTTGAAAGCCTTTAGTGTAAGTTTTAACAAAACCTATGCTAGTGGTCAAGCTGGTGTGTTCTATTTCAGAATGCATTTATCTCATTCTTTTGTTTATATGTGGGGAATCATATCTGTTTGCAAGACGTTGAATAAAGTGCACTGCTTTTGTTTTGTAGTGTTTGTAAGGTCTGATATCATTTTTCTAGTGTGATTGATTAGTTCTAAATCCTGGGCACTGAAACTTTTTGCAGGGCATATGAGTGATTTACACAGGTGTGGGTTTGAGGTTTAGGTAAATTTAAGGGTTGTTGCACAATAGTATACTGAGGATTTAAGAAGCCAGTGGTAAGGCAGGCGTTCAGTTAGCAAGACATTGCAGTGCTCCATTCATGTGGTGTTCCCCAATATATTTGGCCTTGTCCAGACTTCCTGCATTAAGAGGTTGAGAGGTACGTGCAAATAAATTAGGCATATCCAAACCTCTCAGCTGTCCCAGATTTTGGCTCAAAATGTTGATCTCCCCCTAATAATCCCTCTGCAAAATAGCAATTTTGGAAGAAAACGTGGAGGGTTTACAATTAATAAATAACTGTAATGATCAGAGTTATAGATTACTTTTATTTCAGAAATGCATATAGATTCTCTAACAGTACTAATAATAAAAAAGGGTTACTTCTTTTACAGGTTCCCATCTGTATTGTGTGGCTATTTTATATTTTTACATCACATTTTTGGGCCGTTTTTCATAGAATTGTGTTTTTCTGGCAAATTAGTGGCAAATCATTAAAGACGGAGGTTAGAAATAATGACAGACATTTGAGTTTCAGATTTTATATCTTTCAGAAAATTCATACTAATGCAAGACCTGCTATTCTATTATCTTTCCACATTTATAAGAGCAATATTGAACATTTTTCCTTATTTTTGAGCCTTTGTCCCACTTCTATGTATGGTTTTGTCCAGATTTTTTGGTCTGTGCTTGAAAGGTATGACAAATGTGTCAGGGCCATCACCATCAGCCAGAGACATTTCAAATTGTGACATACTTGTTGCACCCCACTCCCCCATGTTGTGACTCTGGATGTGTCCAAGCAAGGCACGGAGCAGTTATGCAGTGTAAGTGTGCAGAGTATCCCCCCATCCAAGGTAGGCACAAGTACTGCAGTGGCTTTTCATCTGTCCTTGATTTTGCAGAATGTTCTGGTTTTCTGTCATATTTTTATACTGTTGCTTTATGCTACTTATTATTCAGAAAATGCATGTTGTTTCAGTGCCTATTGCTCTGTGTTTAAGTAGCAATGCTTTAATGACCATCAGGTAAGCTTGTCTGAGATTGTAAGATGCTAGTAAGTTTTAATAAGCATACTGTTAAAGACTTACCAACATTAAAAGCCTTTTTGTTGTTGCCATGCAGAGAATATTTGCATACCTAGATAACGTATAAGTTTTAGGTATTGAAATGCATATGACAGCATTTGTAATAAAGGACAGGATTATAATATTTTCAGAAGCTCATTACATTTGTTGGAGACTTACAGTCATCTTTGCAGGCTTTACCCATAAACTAAACAGAATGCCAATCTATCGTGTGGTCCATTACCTGTGCAGTAATCCTTTAAGCAATTTATCTTGAGCTTGTTTACTGTTTGCTGTTCATTTTTTACTTTTATCATGGTTTCCCATGAAACAAGTAGATAGTTGTTGTCAGGCAGCAGGTCTTTTTTGGATAAGAAACATTTTTACAAGTGGGGGTTTCACAGAGATTGCTACTTTCAGCATGTTACTTGGTACTTTTGTAAAGCTGAATATAAATTATAATTAGAACTGCAGTGTAAGGAGAAGTGGTTTGAGTTGACTGCTGCTTGTTTTTCTTACACTTGATTTTGACTGGCATTACAGTAATGTATTTAAAAAGTAATTTATTTTTTCATTCCTCACAACCTTTGTGTTTCCATCTAGATATTAAGTAAGCTGTCATGTAGCCAATGCATTGAAATATTTTTTTCTTCTACACTTCATTTTGTCTTGATTGGACTCTCATAATGACTGTTTGGCACCCAGAGCAGCATATTTAATTAAAGTTTCAGTTCTTGTGGTTTTGAGCATAGCTGCACTCCTTTCTAGTTGGCAACACCCATTCCCATTGACCCCCACCCATTCAGTTGTCTCCTGCAGCCCCCCCTTTGATTTGATGTCACCAGCTGCCACTGGATAGAAGCCCTACCTATCTAAGTACAAAGACTACAGAACCCAGTAATTAATGCAAGCACCACAGCTCAAATCTGATTTGTACAGGAGTGCTGGTGAACTTGTAGTAGATGACATTAGCAGGCAATGTGGGAGACAAGAAGTTGGGAGGCTTGAATGGAATGGATAGGTATCCATGAGCAAATATCAAATTACTGGCAATCCATGTAATTGGAGAAGCAACTGTAGGATACACACATCTGTTCTGCTGTCTAGACACACACACACACACACACACACACACACACACACACACACACACACACACACACACACACACACACACACACAGTTGACTGCAGCAAGAACAGAACCACTACCTAAGTACACAGACTACAGAGCACAGTACTTTAAGCAAGCACCATGGCACAAGTCTGATTTATATAAGAGTGCAGGTGCACTTATAGTAGATGACATCAGCAGGCCATGTGGTTGACAACAGGATGTAAGGCCTACATGGGCACATAGGTTCATATGAGGCTACTAGCCTAATAGCACTAGGGTCTTTAGAAGCCTAGCTGTGTAAAACACAAGTACCATTATTAAGTATAGATGGATGATCATTTTTAGCAGAACATGTTTGTGAGAAACACCAATTGGCCCTGCCCATGAAGGACATAAGTGCCAGCCCAGAGGTGACTTTACAATCATCCAAACAGTAGTCAAGGTTGCACTTGAATGGGGTAATTGAGGAGAACTACTTCTCATGCAGTGGGAGGCTATTACCGAGGAGTGTGAATCATTGTGGGATATATCTGTCTCCCCAATATGTTCTGTTTATGTCACAGGCTAGGTTGAAAACCCTGGGGCAAATTAGAGTTGTCCGATTTGAACTGCAGATGTCCATAATTTCCAGAAGACCAGTGTCTAAGACTGCTCTGCAGGGCAGTCATAGGTCACCCCTCAGCAGCCTGCATGATACTACGTACAGTGACAGGTATGGCAGTCTTTCCATGTATGTAATGTTTGGAGTCCTAGGACTCTCCCAAGCACAACCCTGTGTTCTCTGTGATTGGTGCAGGTTATCTGGTGAGGTACAGAGAGATGTGAGCATTGTACTCCATTATTGGTTTGATAAGGGTAGAGTACAGCAGAGGTATGACTACCATGGTCTTGGATGTGATGTCCATAAGTATGATGTGCGCAATGCAGATTGTGTGTGTCATCACTATGGGGACATAGTGCTGACAGTGCAGATCGCTATCAAGATATGTTCTCAAGTCTGATTTGCTATCAGCATGTGTTCCCAAGTCTCACAACACTGTGCTTGAGGTTGGGGGGGGGTACTATGTATTTCATAATTAGCAGGGGTACTTCATTGACAAAGGTGACAAAGAGTCATTGTATTATTAAAGTTCAGTCCATGAGTTTGTCACCAATCATCAGTCTGTGTTAGCCCCTATTGTAATATGTTGCCATCACTAGGGACTCTATATGAGTGCATCCTGTTAACAATAATTTGCAAACTTTGGTAAACCACAGGCCATCTGCTGTTGCCTGTGCTTCAGGGTAGTATTTCCCAAACAGTTGAGGTCCCAGCACAGATCCTTGTGTTATTACACTGGTGAGTGGGTAGTGATGGAGATGCAGTTCCCAACTTTGAGAGTGTGTGTTCTGTCGTTGATCCAGCTGGCTATCCATCTAGTACTTGAGTCGACCCATGTTGTGTTTGTCAAGGATAGATATTGCGTATTGAACCTCATGGAATTCTTTGATACTGACCCCAATGACCTGGATGACAGATAACAGGACATGCCACCTATGTTCAGTTATCCAAGGCCATTGACAATATCCCCCAGTCATGTCTCATAGTGAGAATGCTCCATCTGGGAATTAAGCCATATGGTACTAGCTGGATAACCAACTGGCTCACCAACAGAACATTGCACCTCTTCACAAGTCACTTACTAATGGAATGCCCCTAGGATCTGTGCTGGGACATCAACTGTGTGGAAACTACTTCCCTGAAGCATAGGCAATGGTAGATGGGCTGTAGTTTATCATGTTTGCAGAAGACTGTTAATTGGACACACTCATATAGATTCCTCCAAGGATGGTAACATATTACAGAAGGGGCTGGCAGAGACAAATGATTGGTACCAAACTCACCGACTGAACCCTACAACAAACAATGCCTCATTGTTCCCTTTGATACTGAAGTACTCCTGCTAATTATGATATACATAGCACCCCTCTCAGTTCACACACAGTGTTGTGAGACTTGTGAACACATGTTCATAGCAATCTACACTTTCATCACTATGTGTCCATAGTGGTGAGACATACTGCATTGTGCACATCATACACATAGACATCACATCCAAGACCAAGGAGGTCATAGCTGTGTTTTACTCTACCCTTATCAGACCACTAATTGAGTACAAGGCTCCCTTATGTCTGTACCTCACCAGACAACTGCAGCAACTGGAGAAAATAGGTTTGTGACTGGGAGAATGCAAGTTCTCCAAACATCACAGACATGGAAAGACTACAAGACCTGTCACTGTACTGAGTTTCCTGAAAGCTGCTGAGAGGTCACCTATGCCTGGCCTACAGAGAAGTCTCAGACCCTGACCTACTGGAAGTGCTGGACATCTGCAAATCAAATGGGACAGGAATAACTTGAGCCGGGTTTCTCAACCTAGCCTGTGACAAAAACAGAAAATGTTGGGGAGACAGATATATCCCCCAGTGACTCAGACTCCTCTGTTATAGGTTCCCACTGTGTGTGAAGCAGCACTCCTCAATTACCATGTTCAAATGCAACCTTCACTACTGGTTGGGTGATTGTAAATTCACCTCTGGGCTGGCACCTATGAATCTCAGAGACAGACCCAGTTGTTACTGCTCACAAAACGCTCTGCTAACAGTGACCATCTAAATATGCTTAATAAGGGTAGTTGCATTTTTACAAAACTAGACGTCTATTGCCTTATGTATACTGACAACCATTTACTCAAAAAACTTTCACATACAATATGTGAGAGCTGCAACTATATAATGATTCTAGAATAAATGCTCTCTCTCTCCCTCAGGTAACAAAACAAATAGATATCAAAAAGGTTGTCAACACACAAACTTCACCTCCTCAACAGAATAAGTGCACAATACATAACCCCATATATACATAGGTAGTCAGAAACTTACCAAAAGAGCAGAGAGCTTTCAAATGCAAACTTTCTGCATGCATTACAGTCCCAATGGACCCCACTACACATAAAACCAGACATATCAGTGTGCCACTTATTAAACCCTTAAGGCAAAACACCTGAAAACCAATGTCTTGGTTATATGTGAATCCATAGTGAGACACACAGATGTCCCACTCATCAGGTTGTATAAGGAGAAAACCACAGTCAGCTGTCTGTCAGGTGTCAGGATCCGCAAAGTCATGCACACACTCAGGTCTCTCAACAACAACCACAGTTATACCTCTGTTGTACTCCATGTTGGAGTAAATGACTTGATACATACCTCACTGGACTATATGAAGAGAGAGATGACTGACCTTTCAGATTATGTGTCCTAGACAAGTATGTCCATGGCCCTAAGCAGCATTCTACCTTTATCCAGGATGACGCCTCAATACAAACAAAACAATTATTGACTTCAACAATTGGCTTAGCTACTGGTGTCACTCCAGGGGAATCTGGTAGTTGTCAGGCTGGGATGATATGGTTGACAGACCACGCTGCTTTGTCAGGGATGGCCTTCATCTATCACCTCTTACCTTTTCTTGCCTCCCCCATAGTGACTTTTTAGGCAATGTCATAAGAACAAAGTTTCTGATATAAAAATATCCTCAAAAGACAAACTCAAGGTTATACTGCTTAATGCTAGGAGTCTAAATCAGAAACTTCATTCAGTGGAAGCACTTCTTTCTTGGGAAGATGTCGATGTTTGTGCAGTCACTGAGACATTGTTTATGGCTGCAGAGAGTACTCTGGCCACAAAAGACTATAATGCCTTTCACACATTCAGACCACAAAATGAATGTAAAGGAGCCAAAGGAGGAGGTGTATCCATCTTCATAAAAGACAAGTACACCTCAAGACTGGTTAAGCAGTATGACCCCCTAGAGTTACTCCAAGTCCAACTAACTGTAGGAAACCCCCCCCTCCATGTCATTGTCATCTACGGGTCTACCAACATGAACCATGAAAACCACACAGTCCCTTTCTGGACCTACTTGAGTCACTCCTAATACAGCCAAACACCCTAGGCATAGGTAACTTTAACTATCCTTCCATCGATCTGGATACATATATGAGCTCAAACATGCTCACCATAAGGTTCCTGCACTTTGTAAACACAAATGCTCTGGAACAGTCTGCACCCCCACAAAGGGTTTGAATGTCCTTGGCCTAGTACTCACCGACATGGGAGATCACTGTACCACCCCATATGTGAGACCTTCCCTGGTAAGGTTTGATCATAAATCAGTAAGGTTCAATGTAACAATCATACCTGACCCCCCCCCCCCTTAGGATCCAAAAGGTGTAAAAAATCTCTGCAAATCAAACTATAGCCTCCTAAGTGATGGCATATATAGTTTCAAACTTACTGCCACCACTGACAGTACTTTTATACAGAGGTGTACGCAAATGCCCTGTATAAACACCTTTATAAGTGTATTGATTTGGCTGCACCAGAATGGATCAAAACTTGCTCATGAAAAACAAGCTGCCCTGGTGGACATTTAGCATAAATAGATTATACAAGAGAAAGAAAGTGATGTCCAGGAATAAGAGGGGACAGTCTCAGCAGAAGAACAACTTCCATAGCTTGAACAAGCAAATTAGACATATTGTAAAGTCCTCTAAAGCTAATTATGAAACTAAATTAACATCTATAGCTAAGGCTAATCACAAGGTATTCTTTAGCTATGTCTGTAATGTAAAAGGGAAGGCCATCCTTTGCACCAAAGTAAGAGTGGACAGTACCACTTATACTAAACCTGAAGACATAGCCAACCTGTTAGCAGACAGGTTTAGCAACAATTTCATACCCCTGTCTCCACCGACCATACCCCACAGCATACTTTTCAACAGTACTCTACCTATTATCTCCAAACAACAGGTCATAACTGCACTTGACAATGCCAAAAACACAGTCTCTCTGTGACCGGATAACATCCCAGGCTGCTTACTAAACAGTCTAAAGCAAGAGTTAGCAGAATGATTGGGTACTCCCTTCAACTACAGTCTAAGTACTGGCTTTGCCCCAGCAGAGGAGAACACAGCAACCATAATACCCTTGCACAGAGGGGGTCCCTCAAGCAACATGGCGAACTATACACCCATAAGCCTGACCAACCTAGTCTGTAAGGCCATGGAGAGAATCATCTTGGACCTTATCAACAAGGACATTACTGACCTTTAAACTATTCACCTGACACAGTTTGACTTCATCAAGGACAGATCATGCCTGTTAAACCTAGTGGAATTCTTTGAGAGTGTCACCAAAGCCTTGGATGAAGGAAAATCATTACATACTGCCTATCTTGACTTGGCCAAGGGCTTCAACACAATCCCCCACTGAGGCATCATGGCAGTACTCACCCACCTGGGGACTAACCCATATGTCATTAGATGGGTAGCCAACTGGCTCACCAACAGAACATATACAGTCATAGATGTGGATTCTACCTCTATCAGCAGATCTGTTACCATTGGTGTCCATTGAGGGTCTGTTCTGGGCCCCCTACCATTTGGATTGTATTTCCCAGAAAATCAGGTGAAAAAAGATGGCCTGTGGCTCAACAAGTTCACTAATGACTGCAAACTGGGTGCAACCATTGGATCCCCAAACAATGTGAACATACTACAAAATGTGCTTGCATACATAAATGATTATTGCCAAAGCTACAGACTTAAAGTTAACCCAAAATAATGGACTACTATCCTTTTAAGCAAAGGAGAAGTCCTTGCAAACTGCAATATTAATAATACCCCTCCATGTTCTAACTCAATGTTGAGAGATTTGGGAATGCAGGTTGATGAAAACCTCATCTTTGATCATCATATGAACCAAAGTGGTAATGATTATGTTGCACACCTCGTAAGTGAGGGGATAACATCCAAGTTTAAAGATGTTATAACTGTGCTGTACTTGTCCCTTATCAGACCAATAACAGAGTACAATGCTCCCTTTTACATGCACCTCACTAGACAGCTGCCATAGCTGGAACGATTTCAGAGGTTTCTCACTAAGAAAATCCAGGGACTTCCAACAGATTACCTACATGGACAGACTGAAGTCCCTGTCATTGTACTCTGCATCGTACAGACTGCTGAGAGGTGACCTGTGGCTGGCCTACAGAGCAGTCTTGAATCATGTCTTAATGGAAATGCTGCACCTCCACAAATCACATGGGATAATACTCACTTACTCTAGGGGCCTTAACCTAGCCTGTAACATCAACAGGACATGCTGGAGAGACAGATATATCTCCCAGAGAATGCCACTCATATGGAACAAATTCCAAATTCACGGGAAAATGAGCTCCTCAATAATCCTATTTAAGTGTAACTGGGACAGTTGGATGGGAAGGATTTACTCCGGGAGTTTCACCTATGTCACTCTTAGACAGGGATTCGCAACTATGGACTACACATCTTGGTCTATGAGGTTATAATGGTACAACTTGGATAGGCTTGACAAGGCTCTAGCACCATTAGCCTAGTAACCTCCTATGAACCTATGAACCTAGGGCCATTATGATAGTAACCTTGTATGAGCCTATGAAGCTATGAACTTATGCAGGTCTGCCAACATCTTGTCTCACACATGGGCTGATGATGTTATATACTATAAGTTCAGCTGCAGTCTTCAAAGGTCAGACTTGTGCAGTGACACTTGTGTTACATACTGTATTCTGTAGTCTGTGTACTTAGACAAGTAGGAGTTCTATTCTCACTAAAGTCAACTGTGTGTGTGTGTGTGTGTGTGTGTGTGTGTGTGTGTGTGTGTGTGTGTGTGTGTGAGTGTGTGTGTGTGTGCTTGTGCGCATGTATGCTCTTGCCTGAAATTACAGAGAGCCATTTACTGCAGCATTTGGGACACTGCTATTACAATATTCTCAAAAGACAATACTGATGTCATCAGCTATATCAGATGTTTGGATATGCAGTTGTCTTACCAGGGCATGGTCATACACTGGCCTGGAGGCCAGGCAGATGTCACCTCATCTTACACCAGACAGATGACAGTGATATGGCTTTTCACCTATCCACATACATCATGCCATGGTTTGTAGTCCTTGTTTTTCTTCCTGAGAAAGTCCTAGGTACATGCAAGACAGAGAGCATTATACTGTATTACTGTTTTGATGAGGTTTGACTACAGTGCTGTCCTACAATCCTAAGATCTGAATATGATAGCGTGACTTATGATGTGCACCATACATTTGTATTTGAAGATCATTAAAGAGAGAAGTTAGAAAGTAATGATACACATTGCAGTTTCTGACCTCAGCACCCTTACAGGTGCATTCACTGTAATGTTGTGAAATGCTGATGCTATCAACTGTGTAACTTTCCAGAGCCAATATGTCAAAGATATAATGACCAGCTCAACAACATACATGCAGCTATACTAAGCACTGTTACCTATGCACCCTGTGCATCAGACACAGCTTTTGTATCAGTGAATTCAAAAGACAGAAAACAGGGATATGGCACAGTTATCATCACTTGCACAGAGTGTTCTGTGCATGTATGTGGGGGGGGGGGCAGGAAGCCTAGGCTGACACAGAAGGTCAGCGATTGTGTGTGAGTAGGAAGGAGAGGAAGGCAGATATTTGGATAAAACAATAAATGACCAGTGAGACAAACTGAGTAACTGTTATGTGTGTGTCTGTAGGGTTTCTCCAGGTGAAATTGGTGTGTGAGTGTCTGCATGAACACAGCCCAGCTCTGTGCTTGCTCTATGTCTTGGTCTGTAAGACAGGTGTGAGCCATGCATGGTAGAGGTGGTAGTTCATCGTTGTTGTCACCGACCATGAGAACTGGCTCTGTCAGGAGTTGCCCTGCCACCTTCACGTCCATGGTCAGATGCAGTGCTGCTACTTGAATGTGACTGATGTCAAATGGATGAGCTCCCTTCACAGGGATGCCCAGGACTATGACTCCATGGCCTGCCATGTCTGGGTGTGGACAGCAAACTCACTGATAGAGCAATGGAACTACTACCACTATTGGAGCGTGATGGCCACATTGGCTGACAGCAGATGATGTGGCTGAACTACGCCCATGAGGATGTCATTCCCCTCCCAGCAGATGTTTCATCACAGACACTGCTCATTCCATGACAGACACCCCTCGGTCCAGCACAGACACCCCTCATTCCAATGTGTCATTCAGCCAAGCCAGTGAATCAGCAACACAGTGGAGGCAGTCACGCATGTCAAACTGTGCCACATCCATAGCTCTGAGCATGGAGCACCTATGGAAATGTGCCTCCATGACAGCCCTAAACATACATTGAGTGACTTGGGAAGTGACACCTGCACCCGGTGGAAGAGGGACAGCAGGCCCCCTCAGAGCACCCCTATCAATCTTCTTGTGTGACACCTAGCTCACACTTTGGCTACAGACAGAGTCAACAGGCACTGAAGCCACAATAGCCACACTTCCCTGATTAATGTCTTCACCCTCTACCTGTCCAATATCTGTGAACTCAGTGGACTGGGTAGGAGTACGTCTACTGGCTGTGTCTGATGGAAATGCAAGGGATGGCTGTATGTCAACCTCTGTGTCAGATTCACTCTCTGCACTCTTTACTGTGCCTCATTTGGTAACCATCATCATCAGAGTCTGTGGATACACTAACATCATGTGGCATGGGGCCCACACTCCCACTCTCATGATCTCCTGTGATAAAAAGCAAGAAACACAGGAATGCATTAATACTAGCACCAGTATAATGCAATATATGCTAACAAACTAATAGTGCTTCCACTTTTACAGACAGTACAGCAATACACACAACAGGACTGAGATCAATATCACAAACTACAATATTTCTTTAAATTGCTCATCAGTACTGACATAAAACTATTTGGCTTACCATCCACAAAAGACATAACGCATTGTACTCCAGATGGTCCTGGAAGAAGTTAAGTAAGAGGTAAGGGCAACATCATCACAATTAACAGTAACACAGGGTATAATACAGTTACCCCTGTATATGTGCATTAATGGCACTTTGAACAAGAATGTGACTGACAACTCCAAACTAAGTTTATTACTGTAGAAATCTTCAACCCCCCCCAAAGAAAAGGACATGTGATACAGAATTAACTTATTCATTTCAATTGTTTTATTATACAACAGCATTTAGTTTTTTAGATATGAGAGCAATCTCAGACCCCACCCTGATGGGACTGCTGCATGTCCGCAAGTCAAGCTCCACTTGAGTAACCCACATGTGCGACCTTAACCTGGTCTGTGACATAAATAGGACTTGTTGGTGAGACAGATTTGTGTCCCAGTGACTCCCCCTTTTGTGGAATAGACTCCCTCTCCACATAAAGCAGAGTACCTCATTAACCCTTTTTAAGCACAACCTGGACAACTGGATGGGGAACAGAAAATACACCCCTGGGATTTCCCTTATGTCCCTGCTGGACAGTGGCATAGGGTGCTGACCTGTTGGAACATCAGCTAAATTCTTGGCTAGGCTTGTAAAGGCTTCAGGGCCAATAGCCTAGTAACTTTCTATGATCCTATGATCCTATGAGAGTTTACCTGGAAGCTCCTCCTGGGACATGCTTGCTATCTCAGAAGGTGTTTCAGCCACACCCAGGACATACTGTACTGTACTCTTTTGGGATACATCTGGATCTCTCATATTGGCCAGGAACTCCTCACTGGGGGTTAGTGATGGTTCCCTAGCAGGCCCTCCCCATAACCATTTGGTCACGGCCCATGGCAGCTACTCACCTCCTTGCAGATTTTATCATGATAGTGACCCAATGACGCACCTGTTTATATGTTCTGCCATGGCCACCCATGACATTCACATCATGAACAATCTGCTGCCATATTCACATCCTATGGGCCATATCTCCCCTTCCCCTTTCCAGGAGAAAAGCACCATGTTGCCAAAACCCATTGACTATGACTTGGTTTTCAGCATCAGTGAAGGGGGGGGTCTCTATGGATTGACACACCTTAGTGACATACTTGTAGGTGTCCTAAAAGACAACAAAAGTATAATACACATAAGTATCACATAACTACAAAATAACCATTTCCAGATTAAACCGAAAAGGTAGGCAGTCAGTATTACTCACTAGTGAAACATAAAACAGTCTACAAAGATGTGAAATACTAACAGGCAGGATATAAAACAAGGAAAACAACAACAGCAACATATCATTCTTTGTGCTATAAGAGTAAGTCAACTTTGCTCCCCCCAAAAGAACAGTCTATTCTTGTTTGTGCCATAACAGTAACTGACTTTTGCTCTCTCCAAAAGAACAGTCCATTCTTGTTTGTGCCACAACAGTAACTCACCTTTGCTACCCCCCAAAAGAACACCCATTCTTGTTTGTTCAATAACAGTAACTCACCTTTGCTCCTCCCCAAAAAGAGTCTATGCTTGTATGTGCCATAACAGTAACTCAGCTTTGTTTTCCCCACCTCAACAGAACAGCTGTACCCTTGTATGTGCCATATCAGTAAGTCACTATTGCTCCCCCAAAAGAACAGTCCATTCTTGTTTGTGCCATAACATTAAGCCACCTTTGTTCCCCCAAAAGAACAGCCCATTCTTGTTTGTACCATAACATTAAGCCACCTTTGTTCCCCCAAAAGAACAGCCCATTCGTGTTTGTCCCATAACAGTAATTCACCTTTGCTCTCCCCAAAAGAACAGGCTATGCTTGTCTGTGCCATAATAGTAACTCAGCTTTGTTTTTCCCCTCAACAGAACAGTTCCACCCTTGTATGTTCTATAACTGTAACTCACCTTTGCTCCCCCCACCAAAGCACAGTCTATGCTTGTTTGTGCCATCCAAGCTGCCATTCGGTTGTTGGCAAATGCATATCATATTATTGCCCATTAATATCCTCACACATTTTAAGCTCAATGATATAGCATCCCTTACAGACTGCATGTCTCAGTGTACTGGTCAGATAACTGATGAATGACCAGGAAACACAGAAAGGTAAGACAGGGATGTATATTTGCAAGCAATACTCATAACAGATTGTGTGATCACTAAGTGCACTACATCCAAATATAATAATAAATGTTGAAATAGTTTACAGTTTGATAACAGTGTACAATCTGCTGCTATTGTTTGTGTGAATAATGATTCCAGTTCTTTGCTGCAAAGCTGTTTGTGTGGCAAACAGGGATAAGGCACCCATCCTGTTTTCTGAAGGTGCATTGGAGTGAGAGTTGAAATACAGATCTATTTAGACATATCTCATGTGTACTAACATTTTCTACTATGCATGTCATAAATTGCTTTTCCTCATTTCAACTATTTCTTCTTTTTTTAATTTATTCTTTTCTTTTATACTAAATAATACTAAAAACCTGACAGAGAAAACACAATTTGCCAGCAAATGAAGAGGAGGCTGGATGTTAATGAAACAGAACTTGATAATTGTGCACTGCTTACTTGCATTTCCAATCTTGATAGGCCTACATGTAACACTTTGTAAGTCTAACCTGACACACCCACCTGATGTATGCATTCACAGTTGCCATCTCATAAACACAAACACTGAGAGAGTGCTTGCACTATGTTTACATCCTTACATGGATCCAATTTCTTTGGGGATTCAGCAGTTTTAATGAGTTCAGACCTCATTTGCATATTTGCATTTTCACAGTGCTGACTGTCCTGAATCTACACTGTTGGCAACCATGTAGCTAGTGAAACCGAAGGGGTGGAGAATGTTGAACACAGAAGGCAGGATATTACTTTGGGATATATCTGCACAGAGAAGTCCTGCTTTTTAGATGGATATGCCTGCATTTTGTCAGTTACATATTGCATATGCTGACATATAACTATGAATAGTCTGTTTAATGTTTTTTATATTTATTTTGATTAGCACACACACACACACCTTTAGTTGGCTGCAACTTACAATGTGTACTCTTTATTTGGGGGCGGGACAGCAAAGCTGCATTTCTGTTCTTAACACAAGTCCCGTTTCTTTAGTAACTTTCTAAGTTAATAAGAGCAATATTTAAAATGTGTTCTTATTTCTGTGCATTTGATCCCCCATTATGTCAGGCTTTGCTCAGATTTCTTTTGTTAAGAGGCTGAGAGATATGTGTAAGAGGTCGAGAGGTATGCAAAGCTGTTAACTGCTACTCTGCTGCTGCAAACCTGTTCTTCTATCAATAGAGCAATATTTAAAAATTGTCCCTATTTTTGGGCCTCCCCCCCTTATTTATGGCTTTGTCCAGATGTCTTACCCTATGAGGTTGAGAGGTATGGTTTGTATTACTGTACTGCTCATTTGGGGGTGGGGCAATAAAGCTGCACTTCTTTTCATAACACAAGCCCTGTTACTTTAGCAACTTTTTAAGTTTATAAAAGCAATATTCAAAATCTGTCCCTAATTTTGGACCTTTATTATTGATTATGGCTTTACCCGCGGTGGTGGTGCTGCGGTAGCATTGTCGCCTCACAGTAAGACGCTGTCTGGTTCGATTCTCAGCTAGAGCGTCTTCTGTGTGGAGACATGCATGAATGGGCGTACCTTTGTTGAAGGTTGTGCATCATGGCTGGTAACTCGGCATGTAAAAATCAACTACCAATCATTTGCGGACCGGACTTCCGATGTGGTGACCCCTAACCGGGAAAAGCCGAAAGACACAACAACAACAACATTATTGATTATGGCTTTGTCCAGATTACTTGCTCTAAGAGGTTGAGAGGTATGCAGAGTAGACTCCTTTCCATGGCTGTATTTGAAAAGTTTTCAAATACAGATGGAACACCAGCACGGAGTCTACATGGTTGATTTCTGGCTTGCTGAATTGCTCCATGGTGTCTCCTATGCCACAGTGTTTACCTCCTTTCTGTGGGATACACAGCACTTACTGAATTTAAATTTTCCCGCAGCCATGTGAGCATTGCACTGCAATGCAGGCACGGTCAAAAACACCATATACACTTTATTGAATCCTGCAATCAGTTTTTATTAGTTGTTTGATATCAAGGGTAAGCCAGGAGAGCACTTGCTTTGAACTCTTCTTCTTATCATAGAAAATCATTTATCCTGAATGGGAAAGAGAAGGCTGAAGAAAGTGGAGAGGGCTGTCATGTGGTCACTGAATGGATTGAAGGAACTCCAGTCCAGTTGTTGTAGTTGTGCAGAGAGAACATCAGCAGCAGAATTGGGAATTAGTCTTGCTGTCAAAATAATGGGCTTAAATATATGACATTTATATGTCCAAATAGACAGCATGGGACAATGGTCACTCAGGAAATTTGAAAGTATTTGAAGCTGTTTCAGTTTATCTGGTATACAGCTTATAACTGCATCATGTAAAGAGATGGTTTTAGAGTTAGGGTTTAGTCCAGTGTCATCTGAGACTGACTGTGTTAGATGTCCAGTAACTACCCTATTTAAATGTATTTATTAAGTGGGCCTTTCCAGTCTAAGATTAGATCACCCATTATAATGAGCTTGTAATGCCTTGTTACATTCATAATTTTGTTTAGTGCATCAAGAAAATAAATGATGGGGGCAGAATCTTTGTGTGAACACCCACAGAGAATTGTACTAGTAGGCAGTTGGACTCATTGTCTGAGGCTGCCTTGCTACTTTACAGCGGTAGTGAGGACATATTTATCTCCTTCTGTACAAGCAAAGACATACCTGCATCCTGTAGTCCTAGGTTTGATTTCCTTAGCGTCAGTTTGTCTACTGTATAAATTATGAGTAAGTCACTTAATTAGGCTTTGATCCCTGGGCAGTCCTGAAAAGGAGCACCTGTGGACTTACTGGTTAAAAAATAAAAAAACTATGTGAATGAATGAATAGATAAATAAAAACAATAATGAGAAATAAATAAAAACCATAACTTATATGTTGTAATATCCATAATGTGTCAATGGAGAAAACAGTTACATCAGATATACAACATAGAATATATAGAACACGTTATTTCAAAATCTTTTTCTTTAGTTGCATAGTCACCTTGCCCTTTCAGATGATCTCCTGGTTCTGTAGTTGTAACTGATTTCTTTCTTCTCTTTATCAACATTTTAGGCACTGGTGCTTTGCTGTGGAATGAAGGTGATGGCTCATTCCTGTGACCGTATGGTAGAGCTGCAGTACATTTGTGATTCCATAGGAAGACAACCATGTGCTTGTACTCACTCCCTAGTACTATCTGGGTCAGAAAATTCATTAAAATACTTTTATGCCCGTGGCTGTTACAATATGCAGTGTGTAAGGACACCACAGTGAACACTTCACCCTTTGCTTCAAGAGTCTATGAATAATGGGCGTTACTTCTTTCTCTGGTCAGCAAGCAGTTGTGAATAACTGTGGCTGATCTTCACCCAATTATAGTAAAGAGGAGTCATCTGTCCATGATGTTTTCAGTTTCTCTTCCTTTTTCTGGTATGCAAGGAACTTAATGATTCCATATTTTCACTTGCTGTATCAGGTGTTCATCTCTTTCAAGTAGTTCCTGCTCCATTTACATACAAAATTAGGAGTAGTCCTAACAATTCTTACAAGTTATTTTTCTCCACCACAATTTTCCAGTTAGATTTGATTATGTTTATAATATTCTTATTATCAGCTGACATGGGAACAATGAAACTAACACGATAATTTGTTTAATTAATTTTTTCATATAATCCTTTTACCACAATTGGGGGATGTGTCACAGCTCTTTAATTTAATTTGATATCAAAATCAATAATATCCATCACAAAATAGAGTAATTAGAAAATGTAGTTTATTAAAAAAACAGATGGTCTAAATATTGACTGAACTGTCATTTTACTGTATTATTCTTTATATAGAACATGGATGTACTACAGTAATGTAAATAGTTGTTTACAAATGTTGGTTTATGGAAAAAAGTACGATTAAACTTACATTTTTCTACATTCATGTATCATTATTCTAATACCGAAATGAAATATAAATCACAAACGTTAACACTACTGTTCAGATCAGCCAAATATTTCCCAAATAACATTATATCACCGGCCCATTAAAAAAAAACATAAGCAAAATGTTTATTAAAAATGTTGAAACCAAATAATGTTTGCACAAAAAAAAAGAAAAAAAAATAATTCTCCCAACTTGACATTGCCATATTAGCAAATGTTGCTACTCTTTTCACCTGATGCAAAATCATCCTATTAAACATAAAAAATGTGTTTCAGCAAAACATCTAATAAAATGCAAATAATGTTCATCTTGCTGTAATGTAAGCACAAATAATATCTCACGCATTCTATGCTATAGCCAAGAGGAAAAAAAAAAAAAAAAAAAAAAAAAAAAAAATATATATATATATATATATATATATATATATATATATATATATATACACCCCTTCTAATGGTCGACATTTCAAAATGTCGACATTCATATGGCCGAAACCATATGATCGACATTTGAAATGTCGACCATGGGGACTCTGCATCATGCTACAGTGCGGAATGGAAAGATTTCCACTTCCGCACTGTAGTGCGATCTTGAAGTTGGTATATTTAAATTATGAGGTGTGTGTGTGGGGTGGGCACGGGGGGGTGGAGGGGGGCAAAGACCCCCTGCTAGCAGCATTAAGGTAAGTTTGTGTTTGTGTTTTACTTGTATGGTCGAGATTTCAAATGTCGATCATATGGTCTCGGCCATATAAAAGTCGACATTTTGAAATTTCGGCCATATCAAGTAGACCCATATATATATATATATATATATATATATATATATATATATATATATATATATGGGTCTACTTTGTTTGTATGAAGTTTCAGTACTTTGAAACCCACTTGGATGAACCCAGTTGTTCGAAGTACCAAAACTTCAAAAAGGGAGTACAGAAATCACAATACAGAGTGAAATGGGAATATTCCCTTTTCGTCGCTGTAGTGCGATCTCAGAGTTGGTTTATTTAAGTGGGGGGGGGTGGGAAAACATGTTTTTTTTTTTTTTTTTTTAGTCAGCCGATCCAGCGATTAGGCTTCAGCAAAAGTGCACTTTCATTGAAATGCACTTTCGCTGAAGTGAGTATCTACGTTGTTTGTTCGATGTAATGTATTTTCTAACAAAGTAGATCCATATATATATATATATATATATATATATATATATATATATATATATATATATATATTCAACACCAGTTGTAAATAGAACTTCATTGCCATGAAAATTATACTTGCATTTCTCTACATTCATGTATCATTATTCTAATATCGAAATAAAATATAAATCACAAATGTTAACACTACTGTTCAGATCAGCCAAATATTCTCCAAATAACATTATATCACCAGCCCATGAAAAAAAAATTAAGTAAAATGTTTATTAAAAATGATGAAACTAAATAAATTATGTTTGCACAAAAAAAAAGAAAAAAAAAATCATTCTCCCAACTTGACATTGGCATATTAGCAAATGTTGCTACTCTTTTCACCTGATGCAAAATCATCCTATTAAACATAACAAATGTGTTTCAGCAAAACATCTAATAAAATGCAAAAAATGTTCATTTTGCTGTAATGTAAGCACAAATAATCCCTCACACATTCTATGCTATAGCCAAGGGGGGAAACAAAAACAAACAAACAAATAAATAAATAAATAAATATATATATATATATATATATATATATATATATATATATATATATATATATATATATACATACACACACATAGGTTTAATTCATTTTATGAAGTTTCAGTTCTTTGAAACCCACTTGGTCGAACCCAGTTGTTTGAAGTTCCAAAACCTCGAAAACGGAGTACGGAGATCACAATACGCCGCAAAATGGGAATGTTCCCTTTACCTTGCTGTAGTGCGATCTCGGAGTTGGTATATTTATGTAGAGGGGGTGTGGGGGTGCAGGGGGTTTGCCCCCACTGCAAAACATGTTTTCTGTGTGTGTTTTTTTTTTTTTTTTAGTCAGCCGATCTGGTGACTAGGCTTCAGCAAAAGTGCACTTTCGTTGAAATACACTTTCGCTGAAGTGAGTATCTACGTTGTTTGTTCAATGTAATGTATTTTCGAACAAACAAAGTAGATCCATCTATATATATATATATATATATATATATATGGATCTAGGATGTTTGCTCAAGTGAGCAAACGTCCGAATCCATAATAACTGAACACACTTTAACGAAAGCGATTTTATTGCAAAAGCGCTTTCGTTAAAGCGTGTTACACAAAAAAAAAATAAAACACTACATTTACATTTTAGCAGGGGGGCTTTGCCCCCACACCCCCTACTTTAATATTCTCCCTACAAGACCGCACTACAGTGGGGAAAAGGGAAATTTCCCTTACCCGCACCTTAGTACAGCCTCAGCAACAGGCATACTTAAGCGAAAGTGGTTCTTCGGTAAAAAGCACTTTTGCGTAAGTATGCCCGGCTGTTTTGCTTTCATTCGTTTGCTCACTCGATCAAACATCCTAGATCCATATATATATATATATAAAGATTCAACATCAGTTGCAAATAGAACTTCATTGCCATGAAAATTATACTACCTTAAATGATCTAGAAACTTCCAAAAACATTCACAAAGAAAACATTAGATTACAGAATTTAACACACTATCTTAATACTCTGAAACAACCACTAGATGTTTTTGGTTGAAATGACATATTTATTTCATTCTTGTGGCTTTTCAGAATTCCAAGTAAACATCATAGTTTTACATTTTGTACAGCAAAATAATTAAATAAATCAAGCTCAGTAATGCCTTAGTACAATAAGTCAATTAAAATATCATCAATTTAATAGAATTTTGTATATACAAGTGTATTACACACCTCATTATAACTACTTTCATCAGGTAGATTGATCATTTTTTTCCCTAAATAAATACTGATCTCCATTTTGATGATCCCACTACCTTTATCTGCTTTCATGAAACAAAGTAAATTAAATTTTTGAAGTTCTGTTAAAGCTCTTTTTCCTAAAATGTTGATTAGGTTTACTGTCAAAATTGCACACAATTCCATGTCACAAATATCCACAAAAGAATTCAAAATAGGGGATTAATTATGCATTATGTGTTCCATTTCTTTAAACTTTATGCTCCCACATAGTCATTAAATGTCTCATTACTAATGGCATATTGCAAATTTCACTTCCTATCATTAGTTCTAATAAAACATCCATACTGTTAGCCTTTGCAGTATTTATAAAGAAAAAAGTTGGACAGTATCTGTATGTGAGAGTTCATTAAATTCTTATTACTCAGGTTAAAAATTGTTACCCTCTTAGTCATCCTTCGGTTTTCCTTTTCCCTCTTCCAACCCCTTGTGGGTTCCACCATCAATAATTCCTTTGCCCATTCTGGGATTCTGAAATCAGTTTTGGGAATTGATGTTTATTGTTGCATTGTTGAGGTCTGTAACATTTGCTTGTCTGCTTGCCAGACCCACTGACCAGTGTGGAAACAGTCTTTCTTATTTGTTGGTTTTTAAGAAAGCATTTCCTACTGTCTTCATAAAAGTCTGATTTTGCTTGGATGTGACAGTCATATGATTTTATTCCAGCAATTTATATGTTGAACCACTTTTGTATGGGGTCTATATTACTTTATCGAAAAACCTAGTCAGCAAACACCTGTTTGCCGACCAATAAACAGTGAACTGTCATGTCTTCAAAAGGCCACTTCAGCAAATTTTTTTGTAGGGGAAAAAAATTGCTTGGCTAACCAAAAATGAGAAATATTTCAAACCCTTCAAAATGGGGGGCTTCACCGCCCATACCACCCTAACTAAATATACCAACTCTGAGATCACACCACAGTGGGAAAAAGGGCAAATTCCCAATGATGGCCAAGCGATTTTTCCCCTAGGAAAAAATTCGCTGAAGTGGCCATTCAAAGATGTGACAGTTTGCTGTTTATTGGTTGGCGAACAGGTGTTCGCTGACTAGGTTTTTCGATAAGGTAATATAGACCCCTTTTGTATGTGATATCAGTTTTTCTGAGTTCTTTATTCTTTTTATTATGATGGAAGCAACATGTCTATCTACTTTAGTAAAAAAAAAAAAAAGAAAGAAAGAAAAAAGAAGTGAAAAATACAGAAAAAACTGTATTGCAGAATTTTAATGAAACAAATCGCTGTCTTGTTAAAGAATTCAACTAACTTTTATATACTGAGTGAGTTGTGGTGACACCTCTCAACCCTGATGGCAGTTGCTTTGATGCACAGGTATTGATCAGAATAAAAATGGTCATACACTAAGGATTTATATTTTAAAAACTTTTTTTGTATTCATAAATCAGTAATGGCACATTAGGATTAATTACACAGACCACTTGATTAGATGTACTGATATTAGACTCTGTATGTAACTAGCTGCTGAGGAAGGATTAACTAGCATGTCAAATAATTTGCGTACAGTCCTAACAACTCTCACTGTTGTAAATGAATGCTGATCAGGAATGACAGTCACTTCACCAGTGTCAATGTTTTCATCATCCACTGCTTCAAATAAAACTATAGACACACTGTTTAAGAGGAAATATACAAAGCAGTTAATTCATCCAAGGACATCTTAGATTTAAGAAAGAACTTTTTACATTTCTGCATTAAAGTCCACACAGAATCTGGTGCTGATGGAATAGAAAGTACGCTTTTGTTCTCACATAAATTATCCAGTGGTAGGTTAAGTTGTTTTAAGTTCTAACTACTCATGGTGCTTTGTCATTGCTTTCAATACTTTATTTATTGTCAGAATTATATGCTTATGTCTCATATGGCCTTTTTCAATAAGAGGTTACATAATTGCCCTACTTCCTTTTCTGATAAATCTGTCAACATCACAAATGTCCTCCATATATGTATTTGTTCTCCTAACTATACTTTCTTGAAAAGGGCAAATCTCATTTTTGACTCTGGTACCTCACATATTTTGCCTTTTGATATTTACAGATTTCTTGATAAGGAAATTACCAGTTTCCTTATGTGTTTCTCATCTAGTTCCCCCAAATCAGTCCCCAGCTTCCTTTATAAAAAAATATTGTCTCCTTAAAAATTCAAAATCTTCTTATTTTTATCTCTAGCCCGTTTTCTTAACATTTTCTGTATTACTTCAGAAATCTCTATCAGGCATATCTATTTTCATATACAGTCCAAGTTGTGTCACCCTAGTATATATCTTTCTAATTTGCTATGTGCCTGTTTCATCCTCTGTTAACATGCTGTTACATTTCTATAACCCTAGATATGTTATATTCCTTAGCCTACGATCAGAAAAATATTTTAAATTGCTCTCTTTTACATTTTCCGTTGTTTTGTTACAAAAATATAATCTGCCAATATAGTTGCGTCTAGTATTATCACAGTGTTGTTTGCAACTGTCTTCAAACTACATTTCTTCATTATTTCCATCAGCTTCTTATGCTCCCTCATCCCACAGTCAAAAATTATCCTAACTAAATATTCGACTGCTGGTATATAAATAAAGTTCACTTTCATCCCCTGAAATGTTACCTATTATCTTTTTTGGCAGACCATAGGTATCAATCTCCCTTATTATGTTACCCTTTTTATCAAAACATCTGCCACCATAGGAATCCTTTTTTTCCTGAATTTCCTTATTCTAGCAAAACATAGAACATTTCTCTATGTAAAAACAAATCTTTAACATAGAGCATTTTTCTAGATAAAAATAAATCTTTAAAAGTCCATTCTCTATTTCCTAATCATATTTTTAGTTTGTTGTCTCATGAAGCTGAAGGTAGTTGATCAAGGTGCTTGAAACCCAGCATCATACAAACATTAAAAGAACAATTAAACAAACATAAGAAATTAAATTTAAAATGAGCTTAAGTATAATAAGTAATTTAAGAATAGATGTATCAAAATGCATTTAAAACAATTAACTTGATATGAAATTCTTGAATTGGATTTAGGTACACCCTTTCTAAACAGATCATACTTTGAAGACCTTCCGATACAGAATTCAATTTCACGTTTGAAACCAGGAAGGTAATGAGTTTGACAGGACTCGTTCTAGGTAACAAAAGAACAATGGATGCTTGTCTCTGTCTCTAGCTGAGACCACAGAATAGGTAGCAGGAGCTCAAACACACTGTAACTGTTGGATCACAGTTAAGGAAACCACATGCTCATTTATTTGGGTTATACCCTGATCCTGAAGGGCTGAAATATAAGCATGAGCATTTTGAAAGGGTCTACATTATAAGATCGACGTTTGAAAACATCTAACACCATATGGTCGACACCATATGGTCGATGTCTTCAAACATCGACCTTATAAAAAGACAAAAAAAAAAAAAAGAAAAAGGTACCCTAATGGGTTTAAGCCCCCACACCCCCCGCTACTTAAGTATACAAACTCCGAGACCACACTACATTGCAGTAAACGGAAATCTCCCCTTACGGAGATTTCCGTTTAGGCGTTCGAGATTTTGAGTGTTCAATATTCTCGTGTCGACAATGTCAGATTCAACATTGTCGGCTTTCGAGAATATAATATAGACCCTTTTGAAAACTGATCCTGCCACCAATGACATCCAGTGCAGAGCTTAGAGCTTATGGAATATGACTGAAATCAAATTCTGTACTCAGAGCAGGTAGCCAATCTTTTTTTAAACAAGAAACATCTTTATTATAATATCAGTTATGCACAGGCAATCATGCATTTATGTAAATGAAAACAAACCATATTGACATAATCTTACTTGCAATAATTATACATCACAAACCATAATGACATAGTTGCCAGTATTATAAATCACTTATAATCTAACCAATTATTGCCAGTCAAACATTACATAGCTCATTTAAATCCTGCCTTCTTTTAAACCTCATTCCTCCCCTGTATGTATTGTTCCCATAATTCCCATTTTTTCTATGTAATTTGCTCCTGCTCATTTCTAAGCATCCCGACTCCACTTGTTTTATCTGTGTTGCTATATTCACTACTTCTAGTGTAGCCAGTCTTGGGGAAAAAACTCAAGTTATAAAATATTACAGCATTAGAGAAGCAAAGAAATCAGGTTTTTGATTTTGGAGATACTCCTGAGACAGAAATAGAAATATTTTATAATAGCTGATATCTGGCCCTTAAAGACCATTATTTGTTTATTTACTTACTTTGTTTACTGGGATAAGTCTGTGTGGGACATAGGGCCCCAATTCAGTGGAGACTCAGAGAGAAAAAGCTCCTATACATTTGTAAAACACATTAACTTACGCACATTATACATTTCTATACACATTAACATACATAAATTATATATAAAATACATGCACATTGCTTGGTGCAAGCTATTCTGTAGGTATTAAAAGTAAAGGACTTTTATTAGCTATATTGTTTACAATATGCTTCAGTATATTCAACAGATGCATTAATGAGAGACTGAAAATACAGTGACAGATATGATGGATTCATCATTTAAATGTTAAATTAGAGTGGTGAGCTAAGGACAAATTGAGCAGAGTATTTCACAGAAAAAACATTTTGGAAAAATATTCATATCAGAAGTTGGGTTAGAGCTGAAAAGGAAAGACATTAAGTACAGTAATACATAGGAGGAATTCTGGGAAAAGTATTCAGAGCAGAGGTTGAGATCAGGTGAAATGGAAAGACAAAAGGCTAGTGGAGTATGGTAAGAATGAAAGAAAAGGTGTTTAGAATAAGTGAAGGTGAGGGTGTCAGAGCATAGATTATATGGGGATGAAGTCTGCTTGGGGAGGTAGAGTGGGAGGTAGGATATAGATAGAGAGGATATCCTGGGTAGAATGTAAGGAGTGGAGGGTAAGGTAACTAATTAGGGTGGGAGCATGCACATAGCCAGGAGGCATTTAGATGTTGTTTGAGATTATGTTTAAAGGTAGTTTGAGTGGGATTTTGCTTCACTCTGGGTGGAATAAGATTCCAGTGTTTGGCAAGACAGAGAGAGTATTAGGAGTCGCCTGCACTGTTGTTTGAAATTTTTGGTAGTTAGTAGGGCTTTGGTATCACAGGACAGACATTTAGGAAGGGTGTAGTGTTGTAGGATGTTTTGAAGAGAGGGGCATCTGTCAGGTTTATGTGTAATATTGTTGGCAATGACAAGTTGGAAGTAGATAAGGTGGTTTGGTAATAGGGCCTGGTAATGATGCTGCTGGTTAGCTAAGTTTGAGGCAAATTTGGCTGTTTTGTTGTAGCAGATATTGAGTTTGTTTTTTAATTAGGTATGGAGATTACTAAAGATTGGTGAGGCATGGAGAAGTGATGGGAGGAGGTAAAATTGTGCTAGTGTTATTCTAGACAATTTGGTGAGAAATGGTTCAGAGTGGCAGTGGAAGCCTAATTTCTTAGAGAATTCTATTAATAGCTTGAGAGATGTGTAGGTCAAATTTTAAGCCAGTGTCTATTATTAACTTTGTAGTTTTGTGCTTGATGCTGGTTCACTTTGTATATTTTTACCTGATGTAATGTTGAATGAACACTTGGGCTGAGAGGGATTTACTGGTAAAAACATGTTTGTTTTTTTTAATATTTTAAGAGTAGCGGAGATCTATTAGGCAGGAATCCATAATGGAGAAGCTATCTTGTGTGAGGTTTTGGACTTGATTTTGGACTGAGCATATCATGGTGGCATCATCTGTGCATTGGTCAAAAATGAGTATGTGACTGCTTTGTGGAGATTGTTGGTAAAGATGTTGACTAGCCGAGGACCACAATTTGAACCATGAGGTACTCCAACGGGGACTGATGATAGGGAGGATAGTTCTTGTTTCCGTTTGACAGCTTGAAGTCTGTGTGTGTAAGGTAGCTTTGGATCCATGAGAGGGTAGATTGGGAAAGATCTAAAGAAGCAAGTTCTAGAAGAAGCTTTTGATCTAAGAATGTGTCCAGTGCTTTCAACATATCCAAGAAGAGGGATTACACTAGGTTGCCTGTGTTTTTATTGGAATTAAGATGTTAGCAAAGCTAAAGAGTGTTGTGGTGGTACTATGGTGAGGTCAAAATTCATATTGAGTATTTGAGAGAAAATTATTTTTAAAAAATGATTTAGGAGTTGAGAGTGGACGCACTTCTCTAATATTTTTGACAGGGGTGAACAATAGCTGTGCATCTGAAACTGGATAAGTCTTGGGATTCACAGCCTTTTTATGTGGTATGATGTGTGATCTGTTCTAGATAGAGGGGATATAGTTTTCAATAACCGATCAGTTTATAAGTATAGATATGGAGTATGCTACTACATCACCAGCAAGTTTAAGATATTCAGTAGTTAGACTGTCAGTGTCAGGGAATGTAGTTTTAAGCTTTTGAAAGTGCTTTGAAAGTGGCTGCAGCTACTGGTTTTAGTGAGAAGGAAGTTAAATTTGAGTTAACGCTGGCAGGATTAGTGAGGGCTGAGGTTGGCAGGCTATTCAATAAGGAGAGTACTGACTGGGTGACGTGATTATTAAATTATGGTTGTCTAGAACACTCTAGGGTTCTCTTGGAGTCTTTCCTGCAGGTTTGACCAATATGAAATTTTGTTTGATTTAAGGTTTTGCTTTGCTAGGTTATGGAGGTGTCTAAATGTCTGCCAGGTCGGATAAGTTTTTGTTTTGTACCATTATTTCCATGCCTGACCTCTTTTTGTCATGGGTTGTCCGATCTCTTTTGTGAGACGGGGGCAGGGGTGGAAGTATTACTCTTTTTCTAATGGAGCTAAGCTCATTTAGTATGGATAGGAATCTGTTATTAAAGTGTGTTACAGCCTCACCCTGGGGTAAGATTTTAAGAATGGCCCAGTTATACTTGTTGAGGTAGGAAGTGAAGGTGTCTTTGTTAACTTGAGAGAGATTGTGGACAAGGTAGATTATATGTTTCCTGGAATGATGAGTATTTCTTAGTGAAGATTGGGAGATGATTGGTGATGATGTCAGGTAGAAAACCAGTGTAGCTAATCTAGATAGTGGAGGTGGTGAGGATCCATCCTAGGGCATGTTGCTTATTGGATCACTTGTCTGTTCTGGTTGCAGTTGTGATTAGTTGGGTAAAATTGAAAAGATTTACAGTGAGGGAAGAGGAGGAGTCAGAGATAGTAAGCTTGTGTAGTCTATGTTAAGGTCTCCTAGGATGATGATTTCATTTCTAACGTTATGTGGCAACCAGTATAGTATGCCTTCTTCTAGTGGGGTGTTGTCACCAAGGGGAACATATAGTGCTGCAATGCAGACAGCTTTGGTTTTATTTATTTTGAGGAGAGAGACAATTAGTTCTGCATTGCCGAGTTTGAGGTGGGTGTTGTGATAGGGTGTTAGCTCTTGTGTTGTTTAGAAAAAGATTGCTATACCTCCCAGCTTTTTTATGTTGTCTCTCATGTCTAAGGATATTGCAGCTTTGGGATAGGATTTATTGGTTTGTAGTGTGTTGCTTTAGCCAGGTTTCTGTGGTCATTAGAATGTCTGCGTTGTAGGATGCAATGCAGGCATATAAGTCTGGTAGTTTATTTTGTATACTTCTTCATTTAAATTCAGTAGTTGCAGGCTGTTATTTCTGTTTGATAAGTTAGGGATGGAGGGGGCAGTAGGACATGTAGAGGTATATATTTGATGTGAGTATGCAAAATGGGGTGGAATATATTAAACTGCTTCAGTATTGTGAGTGTAGGGAGGATCATGGTTTAAGGTATATATATCACCATTGAGGGATGGTGTGGTTAAGAATAGATTTTAGGGTATCAGACTTTTTTTAGCTTGTGATTCAATTTAAGATATAGGTTGTTTAATGTGTATTTTACATTGAAGTAATTGTGTTTGAGTAATGCATGAGATGAGATGATCTAAAGGCTATGAGCTACTACAAAATGATTGGGAGTTAAATTTGTAGTTGAGTATAAATGGTTGGCATTGAGCAAATGAGAAGGAAGAAGTTGATTGTGGTAGGATGTAGTGTTAATAGGCTGTGGATGAACGTGTGATATAGATAATGCTGGTAAAAGTTACTATGTGGAGTAGGGAAATGTTTCTGCTATATTAGATGCAATGAAGAAATATACAAATAAAATGCAGGGTGAGTGATCTAGGATGACTGAGTTATGTATATCTGGTTGGATGTTATTCAAGTGGAGAGATGTTAATTAGGGGAAAGCTTCTTCTGCTACAGCAAGTACATAAGAATGTTGAGCTAGTAGGTTGGTATCGCTACTTATGAGAGAATAGGAACTGTTTCTAAACTGAAGGCGTTTTTGAGTTATGGGCAATAACAGTCATTTAAGAGTTTGTATGTGAGCATTTTTAGAAGAGAAAAAGTATTTTCCTCTACCAGGGCCAGTTAGATTTATTTTAAGTTGTGGCAGTGATGTTCATAGTGGGGGCAGAGGTCAATGAACCTAAAAATGTGATTTTTGTATGAAATGGTTTTGACAGGACTGAAATACAATCAGGGGAAGGGAATATTTAAGTCATTGTAAGAGGACATTGATTACATTAACTTTTCCTGTGTTTTTTCGTAAGGATGTGAGAGATTTTATAGGCTACTTTGTAGAGTAAGGACTACACTGGAGTGTTGGTGTATATGGAAAATGGGAAAAGGTGTTGTGGATGGATGGATCGAGAAGGAAAGATAATGCTTGGTCAATAATTATTCCCAGGTATCTCTACTGTGTTACAGCTGGCAATTCATTTTGGTTTGGGCAAGATATGGTAACAGGAAATGACTTCTTATTAATTAAAAAAACATGACTGTGGAGTTGTTGGTGTTTAGGGAGAGTTTGCTGTGGTGCAGCTAGTTCCAAAGTAGTTTTAAGTCATTTTAGGGTGAGGAATTTATTTGCTTTTGAGAACTGGAAAAACTGAGTATAACTAAGTCATCAACATAAGGAATACAATTGAGGGTAGGGAGATCCCATGAAAGATCATTAATATACAAAGAAATAAGGGGAAGGTCAAGCACAGATCCTTGAGGGTCACCTGAGCTGATGAGAAGAGGGGTGGGGATGGGTAGTTGTGGTAAACTCTAAGTAGTATTCAACTATTATTTCCAATAATGTTGAATAGCAACTCTTGAATTAGCAGCAAACTTCATCAGAGAAGTTATAGTTCTTTGAGTTTCATAATGAGGATGCTGTGGTCTTCACATTCAAAAGCACCTTTTAGGTAACTAAATATTTCAGCTGTAAATTTACCTATTTCCATGTTGGAATAAATCTCTATGGCAAGGGAGAGTATAGTAGTAGAGGTGTTGTGTTTGGGTCTAAGCCATGTTGCTTGATAAAAAGAATGTCATACTGGTTGATGTACTGTATAATATGGTTGTATATGAGTTTTTTCAAATATTTTAGCTAGAGGTTCAAAGTTGGCTGTGGGTGGTAGTCCTCGGCAGATCTTGGCTTGAGTACATTGAGGAGAGGGGAGGAACTATTGTGGCATGTTTGAATAAATTATTTGTGTTTTTTTCTTGTTATGAGTGAGAGGCTGAAAATGTGAGTAATTTGGTCTGGTTGGAACTGTTTGTACAATTTCAAAAAGTGGTGCTGGATGAAATAGTATTTTTATAATTTACTTTCTGAGATTACGTGAAGCATATGCTTGAATTTTTTACTGCTCTGAAGTAGAATTGTGGGTATTCAAGGTAGCAAAGTAGTGATTTTGTAGGTTAAGGAAGTAATTATTAGCAAAAGTATTGCTGGAAAGTTGTGGGGGATTGATTCTATTAGATTCTATTATTGATTCCTTGTTTTTCTTAATCAGATTAATGGTTTTGGTTTGTATTTGTTTTAAGTATACCATTATTTGCAAGTTCTTTGGCAATATTTCAGAATGTATTTTAGGACGGCCTAGCTGTGATATTTGTTCATATCTACAATAGTCAGATTTTGCCTTATTAGTGGCAGTCCATGCATTTTCCTAGGGCATTTTCATCAATTGTTTTTAACACTATTGTTTGGGTCTATTTTATACTGTGTCCAAGGCTGGTCTCTGCATTTCATGATATGAACAATTAGTGGTGTCTATCAAGAGACTTTATGATATTTAAGTCAGCTTGTTTTAGAGGGAATATTTTATTTTGGATATGATTTAGGATGTTAGTATATTGTTGGGACAGCTTGTAGAACACAGAGGTGCCCAATCAACTGAACTCAGTTCTTTGGTCAGGGAGTCTTCTAAGATTTGTGTAATAGTAGAAGTGAATCTTCTAAGATCCTGGCAGATCGATTTAGCGCCAAATTCTCCCCCCTCTCACCCCCTAAAGGGCCCATCTAAATACCAAAGATTGCCAAATTCTGGTAATCACGGCCACATGGGTAGAAACCGCACTCTCTAAAGCTAAGAATACAGCATCCATGGGACCAGATGACATCCCGAGCTGTGTACTACATGAACTACAAAATGAACTGGCATCTCACCTAAGTGTCTGATGAGCCTGATCTGCAAGGACATGAAAAGCATTATCATGGAACGTATAAACAAAGACATTGGCAACCTTCAAACACTGGACTCCACCCAATTTGGGTTTGTGAAGGGCTGATCTTGTCTCATGAACCTGATTGACTTCTTCAAATCAGTCTCCAGAGCTGTGGACGAGGGTAAGGCAATCCACACAGCCTATCTGGGCCTTGTCTAGGCCTTCAACACCATCCTCCAATAGATAAACTTACTAAGCCGGGCATAAATCCCTCCATCACTCAATGGGTTGCCAGCTGGCTTACTGACAGAACCCAGGCTGTAAAAGTAGCTGACTCCAAATCCAGCTCCAGACAAGTGACAAGTGGAGTACCTCAGGGTTCCATCCTGGGACCGCTCTTTTTTGGCATCTACTTCTCTGAAGTACAGACCAACACTAAGGGATTCTGGCTAACAACTTTCACAGATGAATGCAAACTAAGAGCCATTATTGAATCCCCAAATGATGTGGATATTCTACAAAAGGGCCTTACAGAAACAGATGCTTGGTGCCAGAGCCATGGGCTCAAGCTTAATGCCAAGAAATGTATAGTTATCCCCTTTGGGAAAAAAAAAACATGTACCCATGAATTACCACATAGGTGGCAGTACACTAAACACCGAAAGTGTGATGAGAGATGTGGGACACAGGTGGACAGTGGTCTCACCTTTGATAACCACATCGCCACAACAGTCAGGAAATCCTTCTATGTGGCACACCTCATCAATAAGAGCTTTTCATCCAGAAAAAAGGAGGTCATTGTCCCACTGTGCTCTTCCCTCATTAGACCCATTATAGAGTACAACGCCCTGTTTGGTATGCACCTCACAAGACATTTGCAACAACTGGAAAGGCCACAGAAATACCTCACTAAAAGAATCACAGGCCTAAAGCAGATGCTCTATGCTGACCGTCTAAAAAACTCCAGCTATACTCTGTGGCATATCATCTACTCAGAGGCGATCTCTGCTTAACATACAAGGCCATGTCAAACCCTGAGCTGTTGGACATGCTCCCCTTAAAGAAATCCCTCAGAGCTACACACTCCAGGGATCTAAACCTTGCCATCGCAATGAACAAAACATGCTGGAGGGATGGGTTCCTGACCCAGAGACTCCCCATACTCTGGAATAGACTGCCCATACATGTCAAGCAGAGCACTACCTTGGCCCTCTTCAAAAGGAACCTTGACGATTGGATGGGAAATAGGAAATTCACTCTGGGGATCACATTAGTCACCCTGCTAGACAGGGTTCCAGGGAAGTAAATATTGTGGGAAGAAATATCCAGGGAAATGTTATGGCTAGGCATGTATAGGCCCTAGGGCCGATAGCCTAGTACCAACCTATGAACCTATGAATCTAGGTGAATGTCTGTCTGTTTTTAGCATCAGTTCAGATATTACTGGGTTGTGATTGCACATGATGTTTAGTAGTCTTAACACTGTTATGCATATTTTAGGGAAATGGGTTTGTAAAATGTCAAGAAAGATCTGCTAATTGAATTGAGGATTCCGTCAGGCACCAGTTTTAACTAACTGTGTTAAGATTCATGACAGGATGGTTGAACTAAGTTTTGGTTTTAGAGGTCTAGCAAAGCCAAGGTTCAAGTTGCTTGTTGTGCTTTGTGTACTATAGTATTTTATCTAATATATTATCTACACAATTTATGGTGGATGGTGGTGGAATATGTATAGTAACAATGGACATTTAGTGTACTGAGATATCATTACTTTGAGTAATGTCTGTAACCAGAGTGGAGTTATTTCAGTGAATAAGGCAGCTGTCTATGGTGCTTTGACTGGAAAACAATGTAACGACAGCAACACTATTTGTACGTATCTTGTATCTTACAATGCATGCATACATTTGTAATGAAAAAAACATTACATTCCACAAATTTAGTGCCCATTTTTGTGCTGCAATCAAAATGTCATGTTCTTCATTACTTCAGTACTATTTTATACTATTCAACACTAAATCTTGTTGTACAAAATCTAATTAAAACTTTCCTGCCATATCACTGATCTGCTTTGCTAATCCTATCAACCCATTTTTTTCTTCATAATATAAAATTATGTCCATAATAACACTTTTAAATTCTTCCATATTTTACATCTTGTATACATTTCACAGATCCTTTTTATCCTATCCATCCTATTTCATTGACTACCGTATATTTTTCATTAGCCTTTACTAGTAATTTTTTTCAGAGACCTACACTATATGAACTCATTCCATTTACATGTACCCTTCTAATACATCTGTCTGTTTTAATCCCCTCTTTCTTCCTGTGCGCCAAATGTCCATACCAGTCCTCTAAATAGTATTCAACCATTATTTTCAGATATCATTTTTAATTCTGCTATGTAACTTATCATAAACAACTTCTGCAAAATCATCTTTTACATTTTTCTTTTTACCTCTTTTAAAGCTTTTCAAATAAACTGTGTATGTTTCATAAAATAATTGCTCTACATGATGTCTCTTTTTTCTTTAATGAACCTCAAAACAGCATAAAAGAAAATAAAAGAAAACTATAAAAACTCCTGGGTGCAATAATTTAACCCACATCTGCTTTGTTATTCATATTCAATCTAGAAACCCACGAAAAGGAAAAAAAAAACATTATGTTTTTCTTACATTTCAAACTCAGCATATAAATTCTGTCAACATATGCCACAACTCCCATTAAAGTCCCATTAAGTATTCTTTTTTCCTTCTACTACATCCTAAAAGCCCTACACCAACAATTTATATCTTTCATTGTTGTATCATCCTACCTACTGCTCTTTCCATACACTTTTCTAACCCAAATGTCCTCCTTTATTCTTGTTTTTTTCCTTACTTATTCCCAAACCTTCCTCTTACATTTTCATTTTAAGAAATCTTTGACTTCTACCATCCATATTTTATTCTTAGCAATAACTGCAGCATAGATCAAAATGTCTAGTGTTTCTATAATCCCATTTGCCATCCACTTTGCTTTAATCAGTAGATCCTTATATGAACATATAACAGTTTTCATCACCAAACTAAAATTATTTCACCTACAAGACATTCTTGTCAAATCCCCTTTTCCATTTTAAACTTTTAACATCCAACCACTCACCATTAATCCAACCAAAGAATTTTCATCAGCATCTATAGTGATTTGTATTAGTTTTGCCCCATACATCTGTCATTGCAAAATCTTCCATATCTCTTTATAACATAAATCATCATAAACCTTGCCAATGTCACATGACTCAACATACCTTCATCAGCCTATAACATCATCTACCTCTTTTATTTATATCAGTATTCCTGTAGCTCCCCCTTAAGTGCTATACACTGCTTCATGCACTATTTTTATCTTTCCCCATCTGAATTTCCAAAATGTTCTTAAATATTTTAAACTCACATTACATAAAGCTATAGATCTCCAATTCTGTATCTATTTCTAATCCTTTTCTTCCAAATAAATGAAATATTTTCTACAACACCCTTGCTATAAATCCTATTCATTCACCATCTAAGAAAATGCTTCTTCTCATAATCCTCAAAATTCTTATCAAATTTATAGCCTATACCATACATACTAATTGCACTATTTTAGTTAACCTTATTTAACCTATTGTGGCTGTTTATTTCAAGCTTTCTTCTTCACAAACATTTCTAAGCCTCTACTAAGTCACTTCTTCTCTTTCTTCTTCTTTGTATATCCCTATATATACCTCTCTTTTTGTCATGCTCTCTCCATGTGCATACCTTTCACACCCTTTTCCATCTTTTAACCAATCTGATTTTTTTATTCTCAATAAATTTTTCTATCAATAGCATTGCCTCTTCTTTTTTCCCTTTCAAAAAAATTTTGTCTTCTTATGAGACCCTTCATCCATTTTAATTTTTCCCCCAAAGGTCTTACATTCTTTTTGTAACAAAAAAAATCTTAAAAATTTTCAACATGTAGTCACGTTCTATAATTATACTTTCATATTTTTTACCTTAAATAATATCTTTCCCTTTCTTTTTCAATATGATTTCTTTATATCTTTCTGACAAAACGGTCTCTTATTCAGTCCAATTACTATAAAATGCTCTTATGTCACTATGATCATTCAATAATTATTTATTTCCTTCCTTCCATACCCCTTCATTAATGCACTCACTAGTTAATATTTTTAGCCCTTTATACATTCTAATTATCTCATCATTTGTTTCAAGCACCACCCATATACTACAATTGTCTGTGAACCATTTTACTTCTTTTCGTCCCTTAATTTTCTCCAGTAGATTTGCAAACATAAAAAACTGTTTTTCTTCTACCTATAAGATAAGGAATCTGACTTCATTTTCATAAATCCAAACTTATTTACTTTATAACTTTTTCCAAATTTTAATTTTTTGAGACTTTTTTCCTTTATCTACCTTATGTCACAATTAAAACTTACTATTGTAATCATCTCTGTATCAACAACATCAAACTACCTTAACTATTCACAAAAGCAAACCCTTCACAATAATTGCTTACATACTTCTTGTCTCTACCCTGCTCTTATCCAATACGCTGATGACTCCACAGTCATCTCTACCTCTGATACCCTCTCTGACCTACATGCCCTCACCCAAATCTCCTTTAACTCTATTGAAAACTGGCTCTCTAATAACCAACTCATCCTAAATCCTAAGAAGAACAAGCTTCTTTTATTCCTACCAAAATCTCTCACACATCTTATACCTACCTTCTCTATTACTTCATTTAACAACACTGTCATAAAAGCAGAAACAGTAATTTTCCATTATTGGGACAACAGGTCCCCGCACACACTGAATATTACAGCCGAATGACTGCAGATTTCATTTGTCAACATCTGCTTGTTTCCTAACAGTCTAACAGTCATGTATGCTTACAGGTATCAACGCTGTCTAGACAGGGACGTCAGAAATAATCTGTTTTGCACTTTGGCCTCATTGTATAGCATTGCCCCTCACTTCTGTGATATTTGAAAAGTTCATATTGTCTCCAGATGTTGCCTCAGTAAGGAATGTGCACTTAGTGTTCATTTCTTGCCTCAAACAAACATAAACTCTGCTTTTTATTTTATTTTTAATGTTGACCTTTTCAATATGAACAGTTTTTCATCAGGCATGCTCCACTCCACAATTGCAGTTGTTGTCATCTGCAGGAAAAAATGTCTTTATGCAGCTTTACATATTGTGGGCTATGTGTGTTAACAGTGCTACTGAACCAGGCTCACAAAAAATGATATATATGTTTAGATGAGGTACACAGGGTCTGCTTTGCTTGATTACACCCTTCCTGATGTAACATCACACCTCAAGGATCGGGGACAAAGCCAAAATAACCAAGAGAAAGGTTTAAAATCAAGGATACAATGTATATATTTGCAATATTTAGTCAAGAAGTTGAAGTTGCTATTAGCATGCCATTTGGAACATAAAAAGTGTTAATTGCAATGTTTGCCATTTGCAAGGCAATTCTCATTTTGACTCAGAAATCACACAGTTTGGTAGGGCAAACAAACAGTAAGGAAAACGGGCAGTTTGGGAAGCAGGACAAGTGCATCCCTTCTCTGGATTTTGTCATGACCGATGACTATTGGAGGCCAATCATTTGTTTTGTGATCAGACTGCTCACTGTGTGTATTTCTTGTGTGATACCATTTCACCGTATCTTCCATCCAAGTTACACATCCCCATGTTCTTTTTCTTTTCTTTCTTTAACAACCACTTCAGGGCTTAAAGCTGTGTGATCAGTGCGTGAGCATACCAGCGCCTTAGAACTGTTGCCCTGATAACAAAAAAGTACTGCAGAAACTCACACCAAACTGCTTGGAGTCACCATAGATGACCAACTCAAATTCAACCTACACGTCCACCATTGCATAAAAAAAAACACACCAAAAACTTGGCTTAGTTTACAGAAATAACAAATGTCTCACAAAAGACTCTAAACTCTCTCTTGCCCATGCCTTTCTTCTCCCCAGCCTTCTCTACAGTTCACAAATATTAACTAACCTACAAGCCTCTCTTCTAACTAAACTTGAATCCACCTATAACAAAGTAGCCAAATTTGCTGATAACCACACCTCAAATTTTTAACCTCACCTTTTTTAACCACACCTTTTTTAAATCAGATATACCTGTTGCTCAGGCTGCTGCATATAACTTGACGTACTGCCAGCTGTGATATTGAGAAAAGATGTGTTTATTCTCATTTTTTGTCTGCATTTTGATTTAATATCTCTGTAATCTGAACAACTGTACTTATTCTTCTTCTTGTGTGTTATAGCTGTATATTCTCTTAGTGCTGACCTCAGTTGGAGTGAAATCCTTTGTCTGGAGGCCTTGTCTGTTTTCTTAGTGGCAGTAAGTTTTCAGAACTAGTTTAATCTGGCCAAAGTATTCCTGCATCTGTATTATTTGGTTTCTGTCCTGTGTTTTAAATCAGATATACCTGTTGCTCAGGCTGCTGCAATGAGCTTGACCTACTACCAGCTGTGATATTAAGAAAAGATAAGTGTTTATTCTCATTTTTGTCTGCATTTTGATTTAATATCTCTGTAATCTGTACAACTGTACTTATTCTTCTTCTTGTGTGTTATAGCTGTATATTCTCTTAGTGTTGACCTCAGTTGTAGTGAAATCCTTTGTCTGGAGGCCTTGTCTGTTTTCTTAGTGGCAGTAAGTTTTCAGAACTAGTTTAATCCGGCCAAAGTATTCCTGCATCTGTATTGTTTGGTTTCTGTCCTGTGTTTTAAATCAGATATACCTGTTGCTCAGGCTGCTGCAGAGAGCTTGACCTACTACCAGCTGTGATACTGAGAAAAGATAAGTGTTTATTCTCATTTTTTGTCTGCATTTTGATTTAATATCTCTATAATCTGTACAACTGTACTTATTCTTCTTCTTGTGTGTTATAGCTGTATATTCTCTTAGTGTTGACCTCGGTTGTAGTGAAATACTTTGTCTGGAGGCCTTGTCTGTTTTCTTGGTGACAGGAAGTTTTCAGAACTAGTTTAATCCGGCCAAAGTATTCCTGCATCGGTATTGTTTGGTTTCTGTCCTGTGTTTTAAATCAGATATACCTGTTGCTCAGGCTGCTGCAGAGAGCTTGACCTACTGCCAGCTGTTATATTGAGAAAAGATAAGTCTTTATTCTAATTTTTTGTCTGCATTTTGATTTAATATCTCTGTAATCTGTACAATTGTACTTATTCCTCTTCTTGTTTGTGCCCACCCACCCCTCTTTGTTCTTATTTTGGTGTTAGTGTTGGTGGCTCTGGAATTGCCTGCCCCTCCTGTAAGTCTCTACTTGAACACTCCTCCTGAGTCCATCTCATTTGCTCACTTAACCAAATACAGTGAGATCATATTCTGAGTCTAGTGTTCACTCTACATAATACAGAGAGAAGATTTGAGAAGGCCAACCCACTTAGGTTATTCCTTCATCTCGCCTTGCACTTTACTAACAAAAAATAAATAAATAATTCATCTGCTTTTACTGTATCTGTGTTTCCTCCTTCTTTATTTTGCTTTTGCCTCTTCTTAAAAGTACTCAGTTTTATTTATTCTGCTGCACTTATTGCTGCTTGGTAGTAGCCTGATTAAATTGTAACTGTTATTCTAAGTCTTTTGGTTTAAGCACTTGGGCTTCATACTGGTTGTTTTACATTAAGAAGGTTTGTGATCTGCACTGTTGTGGCAGGACAGGTAGCTTACATCCTTCTAAGCAGGAATTGCTGATTGAAAGCTCAGTATCTGCTATTCTAAAAGTGTAGTAGTTCTGGTTTAAGCACTTGGGTTTCAGGCCAGTTATTCTACATTAAGAAAGTTTGTGGTCTGCACTCTTGTGGGAGGAGAGGCTGGATTCTGCCCTTCTGAGCTGGGAATTTCTGGTCACAGGCTTATTCTGCCTGTTTATTTGAACTGTTTCTTTCTGAAATTGGTGCACCTTGTTGCTGTAGCATAAGACCAGATTCAGGCCTGCTGAATCTAGCTTTGTTTGTATAACTTGAGCACTGAACCAGGCCATCTTTTTTGGAGAAGGTTCCCCTGCACCCTAGTAGCGGGAGTGTACAGTTAGAACTTGTCTGATTGAAGACTGCTGGAACAGGGCTCAGTTTTGAGTTTTTTTCTGGTTAATTGGGTAACTTGTTTAAATCAGATTGTTTGTTTTCTATTGTTTTATATATATATATATATATATATATATATATAAAAATTGCACTATATTCATTTGCTTTTACTGTATTTGTGTTTCTTCCTACTTTTTTTTACTAGGGACATTGACTACAACTCTGAACTGAGATATATAACAATAAACATCTTTTTTGCACATTTAAATTGTTTTTTTTTGATTGTATCTGCTTTATTTTCTGGGAAAAAAAAAAAAAATATATATATATATATATATATATATATATATATATATATATTTATTTATTTATATACTTATATACTTGTTTCCTGCCTTTATAGGCTAGTATAGTCCAGTTTTCAGGTTAGTGCTGAATTCAGGGCTGTGTTACAGATCTCTGTGTTTGCCCATACCTTACTTGGATAAAAGGAAGTTTCTCTGTTCACCTATCAGAGAGGGGAGCTTTGAGCAGCCTATCTGTCCCTGGAGGAGTGGTTTCAGGTCAGAAAGTAGTAGTTTATTGGCCATTTTGGGCTAATTTCTATCTCTTTCATTTTCCTGCTATAAAAACGCATTTGCCCGGTTTTGCGTGCTGGGCAGTGCTGGTTATCTATAGTATAATTATTCCCGGCTCCACAAAGTCTCCTCTTCAATTTTTCCCTTGGAACTAGACAATCTTTCAACTTAAGCACTCAAGCCATTCATTTCTCAGCCCAGCACTTGCTCAAAACTCATAGCAAGCACTTATAAACCCTAGCACTACAGAAGGACAAGGCTCTCTATTCGACCTTACCAGCCATTCAGTAAAACAGTTTACTGTACCTATCCAGGCATGTCCAAAGGACAATTCCAGGTGTACTCTCCATCCAACTGGTGAATCTGGGCATTTTTGAGGCACTGTAACAACTGCCTCATGTACACAGACAACCCTCTCTTCCTACCACCAAACACTAATATATGCGAGAGATGCAATTATACAGCCAAACTGGAGGCTAAGCTCTCGCAACCCAAGACTGGATCAGACAGTCAAGAGGAGAAGGGAAATACTGGCATCACACCACCAGTCTCACATAGACCCATTAAATCATCACCGGTAAAAAACACACATAAATACATGAAAACATACTCAGAGGCTCTAAATAAAAATCTGCAAAAGCAACAGAGCCCTCCAAAGCAGACATCCAAGCACCCTCCACCCCCAGCACAAACCATGAAACACATACTTCACAAAACCAGTGTGCCATGCAATCACAGCCCTCAAGGCAAAATAACATACCCAACATACTAGTAATAGGTGACTCTATAGTCAGGCACACTGACATCCCACTCACTAGGCTGAATAAGGAGAAGGTTACTGTTAGCTGCCTGTCGGGTACCAGGATCTGCCACATAACATAAGCACTCAGGTCACTCCAGAACAAGTACAAATACAACTCTGTCATTGTCCATGTTGGTGTGAATGACCTGAGCCGTACCTCCCTGGACTACATGAAAAGAGACATAAAAGAGCTCTCTGATCACGTAGCCCAGGCCGATATGACCCTGACCCTGAGTAGCATCCTGCCCTCACCAAGAATGATACCACGGTATAAAGAAAAAATTATGAATTTCAACAACTGGCTAAGTTTCTGGTGTCATTCAAAGGGGATCCAGTGTCTGTCTGCCTGGGATGACATGCTCGACAAGCAATGCTGCTTCGCTAGAGATGGCTGGCACCTGTCACCCTTAGGCTTTCAAATACTGGCCAAGGCTCTTGCCACCCCTATATTGCCTTTTTTAGGCAAGGCTCAAAAGACAAACCCACCGCCATAAATAGCACAAGTAACAAAAATCTGAGGGTAATACTACTCAATGCCAGAAGTCTAAACCTCAAAATGCATGCACTTGAGGCACTCTTCAGTATGGAGAAAATCAATATATGTACAGTAACAGAAACCTGATTTAAGAATACAGAGAGCACCCCAGCACAACCAGGCTACAACTCATACCATACATTTCAGCCAGAGAACCCGGACCGAAATACAAAAGGCAGGGGAGTATCCATATTCATCAAGGATACCCACACCTCCAGGTTAGTGACACATCACGATGCTTCAGAGATTATCCACATGCAGTTAACAATGGGAAAAACTGCAATTCAAATTGTAGCTTGCTACAGATCACCCACCATGTCCCAGGACCCCCATTCCGCATTTCTGGAAACACTGGGTAACATAAAGGTCCTACCAAACAACCTAATATTGGGTGATTTCAACTACCCAAACATTAACTGGGAGAACTACTCAAGTACTAACTCCCTTGCCCAACATTTCTTAGAATTTATAAACTCAAATGCCCTGGAACAACTGGTCAACACTCCCACCAGAGGTGACAACATATTGGACCTGGTCATCACCAACATGGGCGACTGGAGTTCCACACCGGAGGTCAACCTCTCGCTGGTTAGATCTGACCATAAACAAATCACTTTGGATATCCACATTCCACCCCTCACCCCCAGACAAGGAAACCACCGTGAAAAACTTTTCAAAAGCAAACTTCACTATACTTAAGACCGAGGTGGAAAGTTTCAATGCCCCCATGCTAAAGGATAACGCTGTCCAAGCTGCAAAATCCTTTACTAATGCATTCTATGGGCACCTACAAGAATGCATGGATCGTGCTAACCCAAGCAAAACCAAGACTCACTCCTCCAAGAAAAGGAAACCAGTCTGGTGGACCCCTGCCATAAACAAGCTATACAATAGAAGGAGGAAACTAGTACAGAAAAGACTAAAAATCCCAAGAAGGGAAGACATCCCTGATTAGTATCAGCAAGAAACTACGATCCCTCATAAAATCATCCAAGGCAAGCTTTGAAAGAAAACTTGCCAAGGACTCCAAAGATAACCACAAGGCATTCTTTAGCTATGTCAATAATCTAAGTGGCAATGCTCAGATCTGCTCGGAGTTAGTGCAGAATGGCACAAAATACACTGAACCAACTGATATTTCCAACATCCTGGCAGACAGGTTCAGTGCAAACTTCACCCCCCTCGCACCCCCAAAAGGGCCCATAACCATACCAGAAGAATGTAGAGCCCCTGAAATCAGACATGCTCAGGTTAAAATAGCCCTCTCCAAAGCCAAAAACACAGCATCAATGGGACCAGACGGTGTCCCAGCCCGCGTCCCACACAAGCTCAAAGATGAATTAACCCCTCACCTAAACACACTGTTCAAACTCAGCCTCTACACAGGCTACGTAGCCATAGAGTGGTGCACAGCAACAGCTATTTTGCTCAACAAAGGGGGAGTCACAACAGACCCCGGGAACTATCGCCCTATAAGCCTGACTAGCTTGGTCTCCAAGGCTATGGAGCACATCATCATGGAACTCATTAACAGAGACATTGGGAACCTCCAAACACCAGACCCTACCCAGTTCAGCTTTGTTAAGGGCAGATCATGCCTCCTAAACCTGGTGGACTTCTTTGAGACAGTTACCAAGGCTATAGACAAGGGAAAGGTAGTACACACAGCCTACCTAGACCTTGCAAATGCCTTCAACACCATTCCCCATTCTGGTATTATAGACAAGCTCACCAGCCTGAACATAAACCCCTATGTCACAAGATGGGTTGCCAATTGGCTCACGAACAGAACCCACATGGTGAGAGTTGCAGGAGCTAGGTCTGACTCTAAACCAGTTACAAGTGGCATTCCCCAGGGCTCAGTCCTAGGACCCCTCCTGTTTGGCATATACTTCTCAGAGGTACAGACAAGCACAGGAGGACTATGGCTGACCAAGTTCACAGACAACTGCAAACTAGGGGCTATAATTGACTCACCGGCTGACACAGACATCCTCCAAAAGTGTCTCACTGAGAAGGATACCTGGAGTCAAAATCATGGCCTCAAGCTAAATGCCAAAAAGTGCATAGTTATTCCCTTTGGAAATAACAAAGTACCCACAAACTACCACATAGGTGGTAGTCCCCTAAATACGGAAAATATAATAAGGGATCTAGGGACCCAAGTAGATAGTAATCTCTCCTTTGATAATCACATTGCCAAAGTGGTTAGAAAATCCTTCTCTGTGGCCCACCTAATCACAAAAGGGTTTGCATTCAGATCAAAAGAGATCATTGTGCCCCTCTACTCATCACTCATCAGACCCATCATAGAGTACAATGCCCCATTTGGGATGTACCTTACAAGACACCTGCAACAGCTGGAAAGACCACAGAAGTACCTCACCAAGAGGATCACTGGCCTCAAACAGATGCCCTATGCAGCTCGAATGAAGAAACTCCAGCTGTACTCGGTTGCATACCGCCTGCTCAGAGGTGATCTCTGCCTGACATATAAGGCCATGTCCAACCCAGAATTGATGGACATGCTCCACCTAAAGAAAACCTTATCCCCTCGAGCCACACACTCTAGGGATCTAAACCTCACCACAACAATAAATAGGATATGCTGGAGGGATAGATTCCTGTCCCAGAGACTTCCCATGCTTTGGAACAAGATTCTAATCTACATTAGGCAGAGCTCCTCGCTAGCACTCTTCAAGAGAAACCTTGACAAGTGGATGGGAAAAAGAAAGTTTACCCCAGGGATCACTTCAGTGGCTCTGCTGGACAGAGGCACAGGGAACTAATCTAAGGGGGTGGCGAAAGCCAACACATTCTGGCTAAGCTTATAAATGCCTTTGGGCAGATAGCCTAGTACCTACCTATGAACCTAAATACACATCACTGCCAGTCTCTCCAACTTTTAAACTGGCTAGAGTTTCCCCACCAGCTTCTTCTCTCCCAACTCCCTATCATTCATTCCATCCTCAACAGACCCTCAGCCTGCCCTTCTATTGCATCACTCATCTCACTTTATACTCCCTCCAGAACACTTCGAAGCTCTGAGCAACAACTTTTGAAACTCTATGAGCCCAAATCTCTATAGGCCAAACTCTCTATAGCTACACTCCTGCCCTAGCCTGGAACAAACTACCCTAGCACATCAGAAAATTACTCCATGCACACAAATTCAAAAAAGCTCTAAAAGAACACCTGCTTAAGGTCTACACCTGTCACTGTAAAAAGCTCAGTCTAAACAACCCACCCTAATAACACCATTCACTCTTATGCTATCTGTCCTCTGGTACTACTTCTCACAACATCTCTACTTCAACCTCCCTTATACTCTCCCTATCTCTAACTTACTAGGTTTACAACTACTCCCTCAGCTTCAACAACTAACCAGCATAATGCTGCATTTTGCCCAACCTGCCTTTGAAAAATGTATATACCTACATGTTTACCTTACCTTATTTTGCATTTGAACTCAAATGTTTATACTTTTTAGACAGTGTGCACTTACTTCTAATGTTTTTTTTTTTTTTACTTTCTCTGATTGTGTGCATTTACTTCTGCTGGATACACTTGTATAACCTTCTTGAATACCAAACTTTATTCACTCTGTATTGTTCTCAATGCTATGCATGTAACATTGTTTGTTCTTCTATGGAGCTTTTCTGCCGGGGCCTGCACAGAAATAGGGCTATAGCTCAGTCAGACTTTCCTGGTCAACAAATATCAAATAAATAAATAAATCAATCAATAAATAAATAATTTGTAAGTGCATTAAACTATTATCATTATAATCACACTCTTCCATTCCACTCTGACATTTAATACCATCCATCTACCAGGTCTTTTCAGCATCTTATAAAAAAATTATAAAATCCTTATATTTCAATAAATTTCTACACTTAAACATCTACTCCAAATGTTCTTTCTCTTATCCCACAACACAATATCTCAAATTGCTTTTTTCTTTTGCAAGATATTTAATATGAATTAACTAAATGACCTCACTTCTCATTTCCTTACACTATTTCAGTATTGGCAATTTCCTTAAATCACCAGTAATAGTATTAACATTTAAAGATGTCATTAAAATATCCATTTCTTTACCTTTCATTCTTTTTCCTTTGTCTCTTTTTCCTTTTTATGCTTTTTTCTGCAGTACAAGCCGCCTGACCTTCTCCCTTTCATATAATTGCTTTTTTCCTTCATCTATTTTAGTATCACACACATATTACTTATACTTATTACAATATTTTCAATATTTAACAATGGCACAACATTCTTCCTGTCTTCCCTAACAAAACTATTTTCAGTTGTACAGTTACATTATTTAATTAATTTATTTTTTTATGTTGCTTGTTTTCTTTCAGTCTTTCTAGGCAGTATCTCCAGAAAGTGTCTGCAGCACGTTTCTTCTCTTCTCACTTCTCATGCCACAGTAAGACACTGTCTGGTTCGATTCTCAGCTAGAGCGTCTTCTGCATGGAGACATGCGTGAATGGGCATACCTTCGTTGAAGGTTGTGCATCAGGGCTGGTAACTCGGCATGTAAAAATCAACTACCAATCAATAGCGGACCGGAGTTCCGCTGTGGTGACCCCTAACTGGGAAAAGCCGAAAGACACAACAACAACAACAACCTTCAGTTTTGTGCAACTTCCAACAATCAACATACTCCACAACAGGAACTCCATCATTAGAATATAGATTCACTTCCACAACAGTTACAGATTTTCCATTCTGAATGAGAAACTTTTTTTTTTCATTTCTGGATATCTCCTTTCATCTACTGGTTCAGTTTATACAACTGATTTCTGTAAAATTTCATTATTTAAGCTTTCACCTCTTAAATGAATTGCAACGTATTCATCTCATCACATCTCACTGTCATACTGTTAGATGCCAATGTGCATTCTGTCTCTACTCGTAGCTGTGCTTCTGCCATCTTGTGCAAAAGAAAAACACCCCCCCTACTCAAAGAGGGTAGAGAAACTGGATATAGTGCATTAAGCCATATACAACATGTATGAGCAAAATTAAAAATATCAATCAACCAAACACCACATGCAGTTTTAAAATATAAATGAAATGACTAAGGAAACAAACAGCTCCCTATCATCCATGCCATAAAGAGAACTGCATCTTGTTTTTTTATTTCAGAATTACCCAAGTAGCAATGAAAAGTAGCACAACTAACTTTCCAAAATAAATAAATAAATAACAAACTAAATAAACATAAAAACAAACAAACAAAAAATAATCCCCATAGAATCATCTCCACTGAAATGTTAACCATTTTATAAAGATCCCAAAAATATTTGCATCTATCCCAAAACTCCCATACATGTTTATGCTCCAATAAATAATGTTTCATAGATTTTTCTGTATTAAATATGGTTCATAACATGTTTTCCACCTGTGTATATTTAATTAGTTCCTTGCCATAAGCAATACTGCCACACTTATACATGGCAAAAACAAATCTGTATGTCATGGATACATTGCATTGTCATCTCAGTAAAACCTGCCTAGGGATCAACATCATAAAATCAAGTTGGAATTTTTTTCAAATGAAAGACTTTTGTCCTCTGTGTCTCCATTTCTATCTTAGCTCTCTTCTATTGTATATATCTGCCATTGCAGTTATCTATCTTTCTTCACTCTCTCCCTGCCTTTTCTATCTGCTCTAACCATATCTATGCTGCTTATTAAGGTTATCTTTTTCCCTTAATGTATTTATCCCCTTTTTTTCAGAACCTGCTGCCTGCAGCAATATCACTCGTGTGACTTAAAACCCAGCACAGTTACTGCATAACCTCCGCGGACAGTACAGTATAAATCTTCTTCCCAAATAATTTGTAGTCCACAAGTATCTCAAAAAACAGCTTGATAACCACTGTATGTGTAATTTCTTTTCCCCTTATCTCACTGCTATTTAATGCTGCTAAGCTTTAATTTTAGAACATGGCTACTACCTTGTCATCAGAACCAGCTGCTTGCCCCCCCTTCTTTTTTGTTCAGTAATACTTTCTCTGGAAGTCTGCTTTCTTTAACTTAATTGATCTCCTATGTACACCTCCTTCTCCCTCACTTATCTACTAGCTCTGCTTCATGCATCTTTCTTTACTACTGCTTTTCTGCTATAATTCTCCCCCTGAACTCTTTTAAATGTTTATGCTGTTCTTTACACTAACTCTAATGGAGATATCTGGCCTTACAGCTAAATACCAGCCTGTCTCCTGAGTAGGTTAGTGATTACCTTCTTTTTCTGCCTATCTGAATCACCTGCCATACAAACTGGTTCTACTTACAGATTGTTTTCTGTGAGAACTTGTAACCTAGGGTGTAGCCCCTCTGCGTTCACCCTTGCTAAGCTTGGGCTCACTCCAGTACCCCACCCATCCCATTACTACCCCCATATCATTTCCTTTATACCTAACCTCCCATGTTCCCCTCCCCTCAAACCCATCCCTTCCTATCCCATGGCCCTAGCTTGCCCCACCACTACACTTACATAATAACTAGGACTCCTTTTGCTCCTCCTAAGATTTTTAACTATTCCAACTCCTCTACCTGTGGCTTACCCCAATTTTCTGGTATATTCCTAATTTTTTAATTATTACCTTTCCTACAATTTGACTTCAATCACCCCTGCTTACAACTATTGACCTTCCTCTTTAACATGACCTACATGACCCAAACTTTCCTCTACTTGCATCCCTTACTATTACTTTACTTTCTTACCTCCTATAATACCCACCTAATACCTGTATAGCTAGCTCCAACATACAGTCATCCTAATGTCTTCCCACATCCACTGCACTCTTTCATTATCTGCTCTTCCATATTTTCTACTAATACTCTCCTTCCCAGGACCCAAATTCCTCCTTCCCCCAGAAACTTTACTAAAAGTAAAATAATGTACCTCTTCTACCACCCTTCTCTCTACAATGTCTACTTCCTCCCTAAAACTCTACTACTGTCAGGTGATATTAATCCAAATCCAGGTCCAAACCCTCCCTCCCCTGCCAACAACTCTACTTTTCCAGACTCAGGACACCTTATTCTTCCAAAAACATATATCTTTTTACTCAATGATATTAGAAGTGTGTTAAATAAAGTCAGTGAATTCCATACCTGGATATGAAATCACTCCCCAGATATTATCACCCTCACAGAAACATGGCTGAAACCTCAGAAGCCTGATAGAGACATTCTCTCTCCTGGATACAATATACTTTGGCTATACGGCCAAAAGAAAAAAGGGGGTGGAGCGGCCATTGCCCCACTCCAACCATCTTACTCTTACATCTCTAGATAAACCAATCTTGTCCTTTCTTCCAAATCCTAAATGCTAACCTTAAACTTAACAATTATATTAAAATCATTGTATCAGCTATTTATATTCCTCCAGGGGACAACATTCCCTTACGGGAAAATATTCTCTCCTACTTTTCTCAACACATACATGATGAAACCATCCTCCTTGGGGACATAAATATAAATTGACTATCCCTCTGCTGAACAAACTCTACCTTATGCATTAACTTGCATGGCTTTACACAACTTATCTCTACACCAACCCATGCCAACAAAACTCATAACTCTGTGTCTCTTATTAACTAGATGTTAGTCTCTGATCCTCTCAAATATCATAACCCTGTAATCCTACCTGACTCCCTAAGTGATCACTCCCCAGTAAAAGTTCTTAGATTCTCTCCTCATTTCTCTAGGCCACATAGGTATATAACATGTCACAAACTATTGAACTTCCACCCAGAAACTTTTAATGCCCTCCTCTCCAAAATTGAATGATGTATTCTAACCCAGCTCCCTCTAGATGAAGCAGTACACACATTTAATGCAACCTTCCTAACTATGTTTAACTCACTTGCACCCCTCTGCACAGCACATATTAAATCAAACATATCCCCTTGGTTAACCAATGCTACCTGCACCTTGATGAAAACCAAAGATAGGATGTAGAAAACATGAGTAAAAGCTAAGCTCCCCATCCACTTACAAAAATATAAAGAACTCAGAAATCTGACAAAAAAAAATATCAATAAAGACAAAAAAGATTTTTATTATAACCCACCTACTGCACAAAGATCAAATCCCAAAAATTATTGGCACTCAATTAATCAAATACTGCATCCTGGTAATCCCTCATCTCCTAACCCCTGCCCAACAAATACACCACAAGAAACTGCAGCCATCTTCAATTCACACTTCATTTAATCTATTTTGAAGATGTTAAGTTTGGATTCCTCTACTACTAACACTTTAAATTCCCCTGGCCAGATTTGCAGCAAACCATAATTATAAATCTCATCAGTGGCTCCCTCTAAAAAACGTAAACTGGCTAGAATTAGCCCACTAGCTTCTCTTCTCTCGGTTTCAGATTATCCACGCTATATTGTACCATCCATTATGCTGTTCTAACCAATCTCCTCTAATCTCTTTTGCTCTCCATGTAGGACTCTCCATAGCTCAGACTAAGACTTATTACAAATCTACAAACGCATGAACAAAATTGGTTGCAACCTCTACAGCAGCCATCAGACCATATTTTGGAACAAAATGCCATTAGAAATTAGGTCACTCAAAAAACTCAAAGATTTCAAATCAATCACTAAAGAAGTGCCACTGTACTCACACTCCGTAGTCTGTCTTCTTACACTTAAGGCAGCCTACTGCCTGCCATTTTTCAGGTTCTACTTCTGTTTATCTGCTAGCCCTTTTTAGCCACCTTATCTATATAATTATATGTCACTCTAGCTAAAATATATATATTTGTTTTTATCAACTGTAACTTATTTAGCTTAGCTATTCAAATTGTGCATCTGGTTTCTTTCCTAAAATAAAAACGTATGTTAATAACAACTTAAACAATTGTAACATTATTCTTATTTACTGTTAATGATTCCATTTAGTTTTATTTGTAAACTTGTGGAGCTTTTCTCCCTGGGCCTCCACTGAAAAAGAACTATCAGCTCAGTCGGAAAAAACCCGGTCAACAAATGTAAAATAAATAAATAAATAAAAAATTCCTTCTGTAACTGTAAGCAAGCCAAAGTCCTACTACCTAAAGCACTGTAATAAGTGTCTAACATAATCTGTATATACTTTCTAGCTTTCCTCATTCTATATTGTTTTTAATATAATATACATATTACTATATCTGCACATATACTCTACCCACCAATTCAGACAGGTATTATAAAAAAAAATTCTCTTAGCTTTATGATCAACCAAAGGTTTTTGTCCTGCAGCTTGCAAAATATGCAAAGGAGTTCAACTCCTGGTCCAACATTTCAACTACTTTCACAGTTGAAGGGAGTAACTTTAATCTAAACTTGAGCAAATTATTACAAAATCATAAAAAATGTTATAATGGCCATAATCTAATTCATGTAAATATCTGAAAAGATGGAAAATGAATCTCAGTACAAAATCACGCTAATTTATACCAAAACAGGCATTTTGAATCAATGCTTAAATGAACATTCTTAAAGAAATTTCTTCAAGTCTTCACATCTAAAAAGCTTCTTTTTTGAACCTTTATATAACAGTTGAAATTGCCAAGTAAAGCTACATCTGAATTAAAAAAAGAAAGTATTTCATCTTCTCAAGAAATGATACCCTAACATGAACGCAAGTTGGGGCATATAAAACAAAATCATTGTAACATAAACGAAAATCCTGCAGTCCCCTATCAAGTGACTACCAGGCTCTACCATTATCATGTTAAACACTACAACATTACTACTAATCACTGAAAAAGCAGTCCCAGACCATGCATCCCTCCCAAAGCTCCACAATAGGCCTACCCCATAACAATGCAAATTGTTCATGTAAATCATTCTGTAAACCAATTAAAAATTAATATCTAAAAGACAACTTAGAGGTAAGGTGCCTGCACAATTCATAAACAAGAAATCATGCAAGCCTGCTCCTAATGCCCTTACCATTAAAGGAAACTACTCAAAATATGCCCCTTTGCATTCTTAAGAGCACCGTTATCTTGTTTTAACAGTTTCCTTTTTCTAAACATGACCCCATCTCCTGTTTCCTCCTCATATTATTTTGTAAGCACTCAAAACAATTAACAGTATGAATAGTGTTACTACAACATCCACAAACTTGTGCATTTCTTTATCAACATGCACAAGTTTAGAAGAAATAAGAGTAGAATAGGTGGAATGAAAGTCATTATCTCTAACAGTTAGTACACGTTCAGGTTAATGAGAAGCTATGATAGCAGTATCAGCAGAAGGAGATAACAAACATGGTGAAGTAATAACAGCAGCTTCCTATTTCCCGACATCTCCAGTTCTTTCACAATTAAATCATAAATGTCCTTCAGCAAACATTTTTAGCCTAATTTCCTTTTTCCCCAAGCTGTGTAATATCTTTTTTTATGACAATCTTTAGGAATATGTGTATCTGCACCACAAAAAAAGCACATTGTAGGCCGGGCAAAATAATGGACAATATCCCTCTTCCTACTAAATGTATGGCAAATACACAAATGAATTATTCACAACTTTTAAAGAAACTCCCAATTCCCAGTCCTCACTCCATGTACTGCAGTTGTCCAATTCCTTGTATACTAAATGTGCAGAAGCCCATATATCAGAAAAATACAGTTTAATGCCTTGTTCAGTAATATTTGTTCAAAAGTGGACAATAATACACTTTAGGATTGGCATGTAAACTAGGAAATAAATAATTTTGCCAAGGTTTAACATATTTGTTTCCAAAAATTGCATGTAATATTCTGGAACAATGAAGGACTCAAATGTTATCACTACAGCTGTGATGCCCAAAACAACAAGTACATCATATCAAATATTATACACTTTAAAGCTATGTATATTTAAAATAATGTATATTTTACACTTACAAAAATGACATACATAAAAGCAATCATAAGTGGGCATGCTTTCAAATATGGTTTAATCAAAACCATTTTATTTAAACCAGGGGCTCGATCAACTTGAAATTTCACTATCTACCTAATTCATGCTGCTCTGTAGTATTTCTAAGATCACTTAAACATAAACTTTCATGAAGTTAGGTAGCTTGAAAGTGTTTTGAAACTAATCTCTACAGATTTATGGTATGTACACACCCATATTTTTAGCTATGGTGATCGGTAGCTTAATATTTTATGGCCATGTAATATGGATATATCTTTACTTTTGGCCTGGTGATAGGCTGATGTTAATAAGTTAATTGATCTAAATTATACTTTCATGTTAAAGCTGATGTGTGTTTCACAATTGTTGGTCTGATGAAGCACCAGTTTTAGGTGTGAAAGTGCTTACCTGTCATTAAACTTGTTTTTATCTGCTGTCACATTTCTCCTTTTGCATTTTTTCATTTGTTGTTTTTTTTTTTTTGTTTGAAGAGGTACACTTTAAATTCTTTCCTATATGTGGTTAAGGAAAGATTGCCCCTTGTTTGTGAATATATTCCTAGATTTTGGAGGTCATGATGGAGAAGGTACATTTCTGTTTGCATTTGTTTGGTGTTTGGGATAAGGAGGTTGGGGTGAATGTAGAAATGAATTTGTGGTTGTAAGCTGGTTACCTTTCTACAGGTGTATCAGTGAAGAAGGGTAGAATTCTAACTTGATCATCATCTTCTTTCGGCTGTTCCCATTAGGGGTCGCCACAGCAGATCATCTGTTTCCATTTCTTCCTGTCCCCTGCATCTTGCTCTGTCACACCAACCACCTGCATGTCCTTTCTCACCACATCCAGAAACCTTATCTTAGGCCTTCCTCTTTTACTGTTACCTGGTAGCTTCATCCTTACCATCCTTTTCCCAATATACTCAGTATCCCTCCTCAGCACATGTCCAAACCAATATAATCTTGCCTCTCTGGCTTTGGCTCCAAACCTTCCAACCTGGGCCGACCCTGTAATATACTTATTCCTAATCCTGTCCACCCTCGTCACACCCAGTGCAAATCTTAACATCTTTAACTCTGCCACACCCAGCTCAAACTCCTGCCTTTTTGTCAATGCCACTGTCTCCAACCCATATAACATAGCTGGTCTCACTACCCTCTTGTACACCTTCACTTTTACTCTTACTGGTACTTGTCTGTCACAAATCACTCCTGACACTCTTCTCCACCCACTCCATCCTGCCTGTACTCTTTTCTTCACCTCTCTTCCACACTCACCGTTACTCTGAACTATTGATCCCAAGTATTTAAACTCATCCACCTTTGCCACCTCTACTCCTTGCATCCTCACCATTCCTCTATCATCCCTCTCATTCACACACATATATTCTTTCTTAGTCCTGCTGACCTTCATTCCTCTTCTCTCTAGAGCATATCTCCATCTCTCCAGGGTCTCCTCCACCTGTTCCCTACTCTCACTACAGATCACAATGTCATCTGCAAACATCATAGTCCATGGGGACTCTTGTCTGATCTCGTCTGTCAACCTGTCTATCACCATTGAAAATAAGAAAGGGCTCAGAGCTGATCCTTGATGTAATCCCACCTCCACCTTAAACGCATCCATCAAACTTGATGAGTTTAAAATATCATAGAAACAAGAAGGAAGTTGATTCTTTGTGGGATGGCAACCACTTGGCTGGGTGTTGCAGTGATAGTCTCTTCTGGTGGAAGGGGATTATAAATCTGCAGATGCTATTGGAGATGGATTGGAATACAGGCAGGTTAATTTTTGAATTGTTGACAATTAAAGGGGGACATATTCCAGATGAGGGAAGAAGACACCTTTGCCAATAGCTGTTCAGCCTGGGCTTGATAGACAGTGTGAGATTAGATGGCCAAATATGAGGAATTGTGATGGACAGATCCTATGCTGACAAGCTGAAACACAGAAGTGGTTAAAAAGTGGAGTAGATATGATGATCAGTAGATATTCTGAGTTATAAATTTTGGTGGTGGTTTACCTAATTAATTGTCAACCGCTTCCAACCAGTATTCAGTAAACAGAGAAGCTGCCAGTTTCTTAACTATTCAAAATTATCCTTTTTTTGTTCTAGAAAATATTTTCATGAAAAAATTCAAATGACCAGCCTTCAGGACCTTATTAACCACAGCTACAAAATTAAAGTTAAGATGACCCCAGCTTAATTTATGTAATTGATATGGTTATTTGTCCACTCCCAATGTTTTCCCAGTTTCTATCTCAGCACCTTTCATACTTATTCCCCAGTTAAAGTTATACATCATCTATTTTTTATATTCTCTTCACCTGCTAACCTCCCTTTTTCTTATTGAGCAATAATTTTGATTACTTTGAAATCATTTTATGTGATTAATGTTATGACAAGCAAGACATCTGTAAATATGCTATAAAATATCATCAAATACATAAGTAATAAGAGTTATGTGTTTTAATAATGAGTACTGGTTAGTAAAGACTCTCATTTAATCTCTAAAATAAAAAGTGTGAGACCAAACCAGAATGATGAGAAGGTCCATTATATAGTAACTATGACATTCATCCAATTTTATTTGTCTGTAGTGTTCTGACGATTATATAATTACAGTTCATTTGAGATTATGTTGATGAGTTCCTTTTGAGTGCCTGGGGTCATGTTGTAGTATGATGGCTCCTAATGTAGGTCACTGACAGAACAGTTGGTGTGAAAGAAGCATCCGTCGTCCTTTTACATTTCCTTCTGTTATGTGCTGTGTGTTGGGTGTGGGTGATGGGGCCAGGGAAAGAGGCAGCCTGCTTGTATTCAACATTTAACAGAGCTGTCTGTGGTGTGTAACAAGCACAACACTGTTGCTGTGCGTCTATGTCATCAAATACTTCTAAATAATGAATTTCCTGCCAGACCCATATGTGGGGAGAGATGCATGCAATTATAACCACATGTTTCAGTGAAGCAACTCTTGCACACTAGCATACATGTGGTGACATAAGTGTAGGTGTATTTTGCTTTTTGCAGTCAGCTGAAATATATTTTAAGTAAATTTAGTGTTTATGTCACATAGCATTTCATGTTGATATCTGTATCCTATTAAATAATAGAACTGTGTGATATAAGCTCTGTTTAAATCACATACATAATTACAGGGTAATAAACACTTTGTCTGTTCTGTTTAGTTTATCTACAGATGCACTGATGGTATAATAAAACACCATGCTTTTGTTTCCCAGAGCATGCATATCAATGTGACCAGTAAATAAAAACTCATCTTACCACTAGCATACATACTGGTGCAGTTACCCTAATAAGTCTTAACTCTGAGAATTAAATGTGAGCCTAACCTGAACACAATACAGAAAGAAATGTATTTCCTAAGGCCATGCATATACCAAATTCACTTTAGCCCATGGACATTTATAACTGGGGAAATTTGGGCAGGAAAATCAAGGCTTAAAACGTTATAGGGCCATTAGCCTAGTAACGTCCTAAGAACATATGATCCTAATTTCTCACATTACAGAAATTCTTTCAGAGGTTTATGTTGGCATTATCAGGCTATCCTCTTCACATTTACTCACATAGATAATTTACAGACATCCATGTGATTCAATTGGCAGTTCCTTCTTTTTTCATAAAACAACATATGACCTAGCTATAGTACGACAAATAGTTCATATAATTTCATGCTGGGAACGAACAATAAAAATTATAACTTTTAATTTTTCTTTCTGTGATTATAGCTGAACTTCTAGCACATTTCTAGTGTGTGATTTATTTTCCTTTTATTTTTCTATCAAGCTTCTTGCCAGATTACATGAAATAATGGTTGCTGTTTTGCCTCTCATATTTATCATTGCTTCTTATAGTAAGCCATGAACTTTATTATTTAGATTTGTTTTGGCAGACAGATAGACAGGCACAGATAGCCTAATAGACACACACGTACATGCATGCGAGCACACACACACACACACACACACACACACACACACACACACACACACACACACACACACACACTCACATACATGCATGTGTTCTCACACATGCATGTGCGTGCGTGCGCGCGCAAACACACACACACACACACACACACACACACACACACACACACACACACACACACACACACACACACACACACACACACACACACACCACATACAGGTTCATGGGTACTTAAAAGGCTACTGATCTGTGAGGATCTTTCTTGTGGTGCTTTTCAGCCCTTATATTTTGCATACAGATAACCCAGAGGAGGGCAGAAGAAGGATATGTTAGAACATTTATTTATTGCTTGTATTAATGAGGGAGATAGGTGCTAAATGGGGGAAATACACACACGCACACAGACACACACACACACACACACACACACACACACACACACACACACACACACACACACACACGTACACACACAACACACAGTGACACACTCTGTCTCTTTCTCTCTCTCTCTCTCATTGTCTCAGAATCTGTGTCAAATATCTAATCATGGGGGAAATACATTAAAATTTTTTTTCTTCTCACTGTAACATTTTGGACTGGCTTTTTTAACTGGGGGGTAAATAAGCATTACCGTCTCCCTTTTTTAGTTCTGGTTGTATGGATTACAGGTCAGGTAGGTTATAACCTTGCCCTTCTGTAAGAAGCAGTATCACAAATCAAATAACATGTGACTAGAATGGCAGAGTTATGACAAATTCTCACTACATGGAAGAGACACTGAAGAAAGAAAGTACAATAATAGTATCAGAAGTGGATTTAAAAGAAACTAATGCAAGCTATGGGCAGAAAATGTCACCAAGAATGTAGCTGAAACAGTCATTCCTTAGGCAAGCTGCAAGTAACTTTCATGTGCAACAGGCTCATGGAAGGAGATAGAGCAACTGGTCAGAGAAGTGGATTTGGTTTAAATTGCCTATAGATGTGTGTGATATGTGTGCATCCTGTATTAGACTGGTATCCCATCCAAGGCTGATTCCCATGACAGGCTCCAGCTCCCCCAAAACCCTGAACTGAAAACTGATATCAGAAAATGAATGAATGAGTGAACAAGTACAAGTGGTTGGCAGAGTTGGTACTGGAAGTAACTTGACAGGATAGTGGGAGATCCTTAAGCTGCTGTAAAATATTTTCATAGGAGTAATGCAGGCATCAGGTGTCAGAATATACCAATGAGTTATCGGTCAAATGTTTTGAAGATGTGCAAAATAAAGTTAAAGCCTTGGGGCATAGCATTGTTCTTAACTTTGGAAGAGGGCACTTTGTTTGAAATTATTTCAGAATAGAAAAGGGCACTGAATTTGAAATTATTTCAGAATGGAACTAGAAAGAGTTTCTGAGTGAATGTGGAAATATTCTGGATTAAAATGCAGGAAGAAAATATTAGATATGCTTCAGTTTTAGAATAAAACTGCTGAAATAATGTAAGAATGAAAGCTGCTGCTTGAAGGTGATGAATTTTGTAATTGAATGAAAAAGTAGAACATTATAAGGAAATGAGGGTGGATTTCAAAGCATTTGATTCGATCCATTTCATCTGTAAAAAAAAAAAAAACATAAGGGGAATTTTATACTATGATGGGCATCTACCAATGTTGTTGTGTCTTTCGGCTTATCCCAGTTAGGGGTCGCCACAGCGGAACTCCGGTCCACTAATGTTTGGTAATGGATTTTTACATGCCGAGTTACCAGCCCTGATGCACAACCTTCAATGAAGGTACGCCCATTCACGCATGCCTCCACACAGAAGACGCTCTAGCTGAGAATTGAACGGGACAATGCCTTGCTGTGAGGCGACAATGCTACCGCAGCACCACTACAAAGTAGTCTATATAAAATATGTAAGCAATTTTGTTTCTGAAAAATGTGGTTTGTTCACAGGCATTTGTTCTTACCCATCTTTTTATGGTGAAATTACTTGTGAAATCAATGAGGCTATCTTTATAATAAGAACAGTGTAGAACATTGGGCAGGAAACTGTGGAAACTCATACCGCCACTTAAAATGATGCCACAAATGAAAGCTTAGAGCATTGGGAAGGAAACTGTGGAAACTCATACCGCCACTTAAAATGATGCCACAAATGAAAGCTTAGAGCACTGGGAAGGAAATGCTTACCATCATTTGTAACTATGCTACCTGATAAGGCCCTTTGCAGGATTTTTCAGAAATACATACAACTGTTTTCTTGTATATGTGGTTGCAACTGATTTGGCTAGGATACCTATTTTGCATGTGAAACATACATTACTGTGACCAAAGTAAAGTCCCTCTTATTCTCAGTGAAATTTTATCTTCACTTAATCATTGCATTATAAGTTTACTAAAGCTATATTGTTTAATAACTATTTAAGCGAGGTATTTTATTTAGATTTAATTTAGGACTATGCTATCTTTAAGGTGGAGGTGGGATTACATCAAGGATAAGCTCTGATCCCTTTTTTATTTGCAGTGGTGATGGACAGGTTGACAGATGAGATCAGACAGGAGGCCCCATGGACTATGATGTTTGCAGATGACATTGTGATATGTAGTGAGAGTAGGGACCAGGTTAAGGAGACCCTGGATAGGTGGAGATATGCTTTAGAGAGGAGAGGAATGAAGGTCAGCAGGACTAAGACAGAATATACGTGTGTAAATGTGAGGGAGGGTAGAGGAATGGTGAGGATGCAAGGAGTAGAGTTGGTAAAGGTGGATGAGTTTAAGTACTTGGGATCAACAGTTCATAGTAATGGTGAGTGTGGAAGAGAGGTGAAGAAGAGAGTACAGGCAGGGTGGAATGGGTGGAGAAGAGTGTCAGGAGTGATTTGTGACAGACGGGTACCAGGAAGAGTGAAAGGGAAGGTCTACAAGAGGGTAGTGAGACCAGCTATGTTATATGGGTTGGAGACGGTGGCATTGACGAAAAGGCAGGAGTCAGAGCTGGATGTGGCAGAGTTAAAGATGTTAAGATTTGCACTAGGTGTGACTAGGATGGACAGGATTAGCAATCAGTATATTAGAGGGTCAGCTCAGGTTGGCAGTTTGGAGACAAAGCAAGAGAGGTGGGATTGTGTTGGTTTGGACATGTGCTGAGGAGGGATGCTGGGTATATTGGGAAAAGGATGCTAAGGATGGAGCTGCCAGGTAAGAGGAAAAGAGGAAGGCCTAAGATAAGGTTTATGGATGTGGTGAGAGAGGACATGCAGGTGGTTGGTGTGACAGAGCAAGATGCAGGGGACAGGAAGAAATGGAAATAGATGATCCACTGTTGCGACCCCTAACGGGAACAGCCGAAAGAAGATGATGATGATGATAGGACTATGCTATGTTCTCTTATGAGCAGATTTATTTAAGGTAGCATGTACTTTAATTAAAATGGTTAAGCATGTTACTATGAGTTTTTCAAGAAAATTACAAAGGAGGACAAAATCTCCACCAGAAAGACTAGATTTTAACACCTTATGAAGGGCTATTATGTGAATGTTTCTAACCTCAGAAAAAACAAAGATGAGGTATAATATATTGTAACAGAATATGATTATTAAATGATAGTGTGGCAGAGACTGGATCAGGTGTTCAGTTTAAGAAATATATTATGCATGTATGTGTGTATGAGCTCCCCTTCTTCAGGTGGTTGGTATCCTAGTCTTGTTACCTTATGCAGTCTAAGCTAAGTAATTTTTTGTTGACTAGAAGTTTGAGATTTTAGCTATGGATATATTTAATATGTATAACCTACCTTGCGTCCGATTAGAGACTTGTTATAGAAGCCTTAACATTTATTTGTTTTTATTTTAATTTTTATTTGTTGACCAGGGAAATCTGGCTTGGTATAGAACCCCTTTTCAGTGTAGGCTTGGGGAGAAATGTCCCCTTGGTGTAATATAATACAAAAAACAATGCAAATTAGGACAGTTAAATTAAAAATTAATGTTATATTTGACAGTGCATTATTAGAAAATGATTCACAGTAGTACATTGAATTAGTTTATATTACATAAAACATATTCAATAAAATTATACATTTACACTCGTAAAATCACACTGGTGCAATCACAATATCATGCTGTGATGGGATATATTATATAAAATCATCTGTAGTGGAACAGCTGTAAATATGGATATGCATGAGTAAACATACAAAGACCTGCATTAAAGTGAATGTTAGGCAGGGATTGTTCAGGGATACATACAACTGTTTTGATGCACATGTAGTTGCAAGCGATTTGGTTAACATTGTATTAGGGTAATGTACCCTTTGGGGGCACAGTAATAAATAGTAAATTATAGGCTTAACAATGTTAGTTATAGACACAGTGTCAAGAACTGTTAGTCTAAGGGTAGAGATATAACAGTAGCATCATAAACTCTAACCTCCATGTGAGACTACTAGCAACTTTATTAAGGGTAGTTAATGATGGGCCTTTTATAGTGGCTGGAGATTTTAGCTACTCTATAATTGACTGCAGTGTTATATGTTATACATCTGGATGTTGCTTTACATCAGACTTTTTTGAGATTTTGAGTGTTAGGGTGATATTCATAGTCCAGCGTTTCACATATGCTCAAGGACGATTGGTGAAGATCAGTGCTATGCCTATATGTAAATTAGTTTTTCACAAACAGCCCATAAGAGATCTGACCATCTTCACCACCATAAAATAGATAAAAACAAGTGTAATTATATATGGTGGAAGATGTATGTATATAAAATAATGATTTCTTTTAGCTACTTTCACTATGTGATTGCAAGCACCAGCCTGGGCAGACCTCTCAAGATCTTGTATGAGAATCTGTGCTGAGTTGTGTTGAGCACAGCTATCCAATGGTAGAGTTAAACTGCTATGATTATTCTAAGGGTGTGTACATATAAGGTTGGAAAGGGAAAATGGAGAAAGAAGATAAGGAACACACAGAAGGAAAACTTGAAGAAAGCTGTGCTTGAGGAGAAGGAGAGGCACTGTGTTTTTTCTGGGGGACAAACCCCATTTTTCCAGTTTGTTATAAGAAGGAAGTTAAGGAAGTAATGAGGGTAGACAATATAAGAAACAGGCTTAGGGAAGAGTTAAGGAAGGCACATAAACTTAAAATACTGACATGACAGGCAGGAACACCATAATGGGCTGACTTTGATAGTGGTGAGAAAACATACAGATGGCAGACAGATGCAAGAAGGGTGGTGAGGTTTGCCATGCAGGTGACACCCAGGTATGGAGGACCTATATTATTCCCCCACTCAGATGGACCATGAGAGGTTGACCATAATGGTGTGATTGTGGGGGCCTCCAGTAGCTTGATGGTTGGGACAACCTCAGTCAATGTGTCTTGCACCCACTGGAGAATGCCTCGAATGGGTCACAGGTGTTTCTCTATTGTCCACTCAAATGCTGCATCAACCAGGCCCTGAAGCTTTTGATGTTTGCAGTTTATCTGGCTGATGCACACCGGGGGGGGGGGGGTTAAAAGGAAGGAGCTGTTACCCATACCAAGTGAAGACATCCCCAGGTGGGCAATAGAAGATGGTGAGCAGTCCCTCCCTTGACAGGTACACAGCTGAGCTGCCCCAGGGATCTGTGGAAAATGTAAAATAAGAGGGAGGTAAAAAAACTGAGAGAGAGAGAGAAATTGATCAAAGAACACCTAGCTCTTCAGTGCACTGTATATGAATTTGTGCTTTATTACTTTATGGATTACCGTAGCATCAAAAACTGGCAATACTAACAGTTAAGGTTGTAACTACTAATTAATGCTTTAGTAATATGCATATATAATTCATTTCCTTTTATTGGAGTATCTCAGTATAATAAGTTAGGACTTATTTCTCTTTTTTTATGTACTCTGAATATGATTCATAATTTAGGATACAAAATTGTTATTACAGAAATGAATTGATTTTTTAAGGTCATATATTTATATAAGATTTTTCATATGCTTTCTACTTAAGCGCACTCTTCATTACCCTCTCCCTGCCATTTGTTATAGACTATTTCCTCCTCAGCTGTGGAGATATGAAAACATAGAAAGAAAGTTGTTTACTCATTTCATATGTGTGTGCATCATATCTGAGCAAATTAAATATTTATCATTTCTATCAGATTGTTTAATATTTTTAAGTGAAGTCAAAACATTTCAACCTCATGCATGCCTCATGTACTAAAGCACGCCTCTGTGGTTTTCCTAAGGAAATGCAGTATGTCACCATGTAAATGTCAGACTAGCCCACACTGAAGCTACATACATGCTTACAGCAGAGCTGAGAAGGTGTCAGTCTTTCACAACCCATTTTATATATATATATATATATATATATATATATATATATATATATATATATATGGGTCTACTTCTTTTGACCTAACTTTCATTTGCCTGACACTCATTTTCCTGACCCCATTTGACTGAAATTTCATTTGCCTGACACTTCATTTGACTGACAAGTATTATTAGCAAGAAAATGGAATATGCCCCCTTCCCCACTGCAGTGCAACCCTGGAGTTAGAATATATAGTTAGGGGTGTGGGGGGCTTAGTAACAGAAAAGTAAGTAGGGGGCTTCACCCCCCACACCCCCCTAACTATATATTCTAACTCCAGGGTCACACTGCAGTGGGGAAGGGGACATATTCCATTTTCTTGCTAATAATACTTGTCAGGCAAATGAAGTGTCAGGCAAATGAAGTGTCAGGCAAATGAAATTTCAGTCATTTGGTCTCAGGAAAATGAGTGTCAGGCAAATGAAATTTAGGTCAAAAGAAGTAGACCCATATATATATATATATATATATATATGTATGTATATATATATATATATATATATATATATATATATATATATATATATATATATATATATATATATATATATATATATATATATATATATATATATATATATATATATATATATATATATAGGTCAAAAGTTAGGTCAAAAGAAGTAGACCCGTATATATATATATATATATATATATATATATATATATATATATATACATATATATATATATATATATATATATATATATATATATATATTATTGTGGACTATTTGTAGCTACCTGTTAATTCTAATGTACTTTTTGTCTGAACTCTTTTTTGTAATTAATACTATTGCTTTTGTGGAGCTTTTCTCCCCGGGCCTCCACTGAAAATGGGCCCCCAAGCCCAGTGGACCTCCCCAGTAATCAAACTGAAATAAATAAATAAATAAATTATTTATATATATATATATATATATATATATATATATATATATATATATATATATAGATATAAATGAAACTTTAACACTTTGATACAGTATTCAGCATTCCTGAGCTACATTCAGAGGCACCACAATGTCCACAATGTATGTCTGTGCAAGGATGGAAGGTGTGGATATTGATGTATTGAATTGAATGGCAAAATCAACAGCTGTTAATTTCAGGAACGAAGACTCCCTTCCTGTAAGGGCTGCTAATTTTATAAATAATTTCAAGTGACCAGTCTAAGCTGCAATGAAATATTCGCATCATTGTTTATCTTTGTTTATGTTACTATTGCCATTAGTTCTACATTAGGCTAATTATTGTCAGTTCTGCAATTTATTCAGTATGGCCTAAGGGATTGCTATATGCAATAAGGAAAGTATACTCAGCGGTATGCAGACTAGCCAATTGCTTCACAGTCCACTCCAGCTTGGGTGTGGTGGCTTGCTCAACTCAGCCATTTTGGAAGTAGAGGAAAACTCTGGAAATCATCAAAAACACTAATGATATGTGTATAGATGGTATTGCAAACTAATTACAATACCTTTCACATCCAAGCTAATTTTTTCATATGACTAAGTAGTAAACGTCATGAAGCAATTTAAAGAGATTATGTCAATTCTTACCAAATGCAGGTAATAAAAATTCATTTGAAATCTATCTGGTATGAGTCTGACATTGCATCAACAATATAACAGACATTAAATACTGCATTTCTTTTGTTTTATAGTTTGCATTAACACTGGGTTTCTAAATTGCACATGCAGATTGTCACAGAGAAATATGTCTGGCTCTGTTCTTGATCAAACCCAAGATAAACTATATTCCTAAATATGAACAAGAACCTTTTCATACCTTATACCTCCTTACTCTTTCTTCTTCACTCACTTCCTTACTTCACTCAATTTCTCCCCCTGACTCACTATCTAAATATGGCATAACCCTCCCCGTGATTCAAGAAGCTCGGCGCAAGGACGGTTTTAGCCTTGCGCCGAGCGTCCTCATTACAGATGGTGCAGCAGCGCCATATGAATATGTATAAGGGCGTCCCGCCGCACCCTCGATGTGCACAAGAAACATGTGCGAGTGCATGGGGTGTGTACAAGTGCTCTATGGAGGCGTAAACATGCCCCGACAGTTGCACAACCTATTATGCTTACTATTAGAGCCCGCCTCTAATAGTAAGTCAGTAATTCAGTGTCCGTGGATACCAAAATGTATGCTAAGCATACAAGAGTGTCCACGAACAGTGAAATAAAATCGAAATAGTAAACACACAAGCATGTAGTGAATGTTGAGCCCCGTCCCTAGAACTTTCACAATTAGATTCCCCGTGTCCCTATTATACATTTGTATTGCTGCAATATCGAAAGTTTAAGCAAAGCACAGCGTGTTTGCGCATCGCTGCCCTCCGCCGAGCATAGCTTACACATCAAAATCATTCAAATAGAGAAAAACATGCAGAATCAATGTAAACATCAATAGTGTAGTGTTTAGAGCTTCCGCCTAACAAACAGGCATTCACGGTTCGAGCCCAACAATAGCACATATCATTTTCCATGTGGAATGAATGTCGTTTTGCTGTAAAACCGACATAAGAGTATCGCATGAGATGTTTAACTAAATGTCATTTAATCAAAGTGGTACTGTCATAATGAATAAGGCACTAGTAAGTAGGTGTAAGCACATATAAGCAGCAGTGAAGATATATAAGTACCAGTAAGCAAGTCTGAGTGCATTTGCGCGGGTGCAAGCAGTGCCCAGCATAAGAAATGTATATAAGTATGTACAGATATGTAGATATATATCTATGAAGAATGAATGATGTAACAATAAAGCATACAAAAGGAATGAGAAGGGAATCAACAGTTACCCCAGTATTATATAGCACTTTCAGCGTATGTCATATCAAGCTGGGCAGGAGTGAGCAAAGCCCTGCTACTCACACCACAGGCAGGATATTACCAGTGGGAGTAACATTGTTGATCTGCTAAGTCTACTTTACAATCAGAGGGTAGTCCTTGGTGGGACTACCCAAAATTTGATAGGATGTTTGGCCATCCGACCATTACACAAGCAAAAGCAGGTATATTCAAGGACTAAATGGTGGGAGAGCCTGAGAATACATGGATTGGGACAACATACGTGTAGGGCCCCTAACTCTTGGGAGAAGGCAATGTGTGGAGGTGTGTCATGACTGCGATAGCAACTGGACAATGGATGGTATGCGTGTGTGTTGAACTTGGGTGGGATGGAGGAACTATGGGTATAAAATTATGGATTCAGGCGTGCCAGGGTTGGATGGGCTGGTTCTAATTGGACCACCTTGTGGAGGTCAGCGAGTTTGTTATAAGTATATATGCATATACTCATGCATACATCTATATGTAGAAGTACATTCTCTGTAACACATTCATTCCATTTGCAGACATAAATAACATGAATGTGCCCTTACAAACCTCAACAGTAGATAGAATAATAGGTTGTGCATAAGAGGGAAGGGACGAAACTGCTAAAACGCAGAAGTGTGTACAATGTCTGAAGTCAGTGCTGTGCTGAAAAAAATCAAATACAAGGACTTTCTCACACATGGAATCATTCCCGTGATCTGCCTGCTACAGCAACTCCAATTACTAAACCGGTCTATTTCTAAAAGAAATACACCAAACTTGTACATAATTAGGCTTTCATGTGTAGCGTGTGCGTTACCACAAAGTCATACTTATTAATTTATTGTCGTGTCATGTTAATGGGAGTAAAGATGTAATGAAGTATAGAGTCTAATCTTGAAATAATGACATGCGTGTCCCATGTGGGACAACCCAAAAATTGCGAATAGTGTCCCTTTGGTCGCTCATGTCACCACTGTTTGTGGACTAAAAGTTTGGGAGTTCTGAGGATATTTGGAGTGAGTCAACAGATGGGATGGGTCTACAGGAGTAGGGAGTGGCCAATGTGTAGTGGTGTGGATACACCGCGAATCCAACTGAAGAATGGATGACTTCAGTGTTAGTGAGGCATTGGGGTGGGTGTTTGGGGAACCAGGAGTCATGGGTATATGGGTATATATGCAAATGAAGCAGCACAGCAATAGTGTATTGGTTAGAGCATCTGCCTAACGAACAGACATTGCCGTTCTGTATCCCACTGCAGTACATACCATTTTTCATCAGTAATCTGTACATGAACATATTTTGACATCTGTCCGCTGTGTAACCTGCAAAATAACAATTAAAAGTGAACTGGAGTGAAATGCCAGTGTCATAATGAATAAGGCAGTAGTAAGCAGGTCACCAGTAAGCGTGTGTAAGTGCGCTTGCACGGGGTATGCATTGCTTTACAAACATAAATATAGTTGCAGACATATATATATATATATATATATATATATATATATAATATACACATATATATATATATATATATATATATATATATATATATATATATGTGTGTGTGTGTGTGTGTGTGTGTGTGTGTGTCTGTGTGTAGATATACACAGATATACAGTTATGATAGGAAACAGCATACAAGAACGACATATGTTCACAGGCTATGCCAATGGAAGTCAGGGGCCCAAGCAAGAAACATGAAACACATAGCATGGGATACAACTGTAGGGGTACACAGTGCCCCCCTGAAATCAAATCTTGGAACACAGACAGGAGCGACAGGAGCGTCCCTTGCGGGACACCCCAAACATTGACATAAGACCAAAAGAAGGTGATACGCCGAACATTCTGGCTGGGGTGTGTAAATACCCGGAATACAAGGGTGGGAAAGCCTGATGACCCATGGGTCGAGACAATGTATGACATGGGTCCCGTGAACTGGAGAGTGGGCAGCGTGTAGTGGTGTGTTCAGACCCGACCAGGACCCAGAGTAAGGATGAGTGTTGTAGAGGAGGTGAGGGTGGGGGAACTATGGGTAGCTAGTTATGGGTCTAGGTGTGCAGGTGTTGGCTGATGTGGGCCTATATGGACAGCCCCAGGGATGTAAGCAAATGTGTTCACTGGGCAGAGGCATCGCCCAATGAACAGCCACACCCACTACAAGTCCCACTGCAGCAAAGCGTAATCTACATGGCAAGGAATGGAATAACCAGATGTAGAGGTATATATGTAGAGGTATGTGACTTGGCGCCGGTGCAGGGAGCCGAGGTCTTACTCCACCGCTGGGATTAAGGGGTATGGGCCCGGCCCGTCCTAGCAAAGGGGACACAAGGAGCGTGGGGTGCCTCTAACAGTGCACAAGCCCTGGAACTCGGGACACTCCGGACTGCACCCGGGAAGGCAGGGAGGATGTGTATGGATTGTACGATCTCGTGTATATCGTGAGAAAGGTGTAAGGTGACATCACTTTACAATGTCTTGTTTTATTTATGTGGATGTTACTGTGCTTGTGTGATTGATAATATGAGCTTACTGGAATTTGTTTGTGGTTTGTGTATGTGTGTTGTGCTACCCTGGTGCTTTCTGGATGTTGGTGTGTGTGCTTGAGTGTGTGTGTGTATGGTGTATGCTTATGTGGATGGTGGTGTGTGTGGAATGCTCAGTATGGTGTGTTGTGTGTAAATTGCAATGGTTTGTCTGCTTATGGATGTCCCCACCTTGATGGTGTGTAAAATTTTGTTTGCCTCTGTATTGCTTTTGATCTGATCTGTTCTGAATAATAGTTTGTAATAAAAATCATGTATTTTCTTGATATTTGATGTGTATGGGTTTGCAATAATATTGTGTCTGCTGCATTGATATGTGTTTGATTTCTTGGGTGGGGGTCCTTCTCTATTTATTGTAACCTGTTCTGGTCTTTTTTTGTGATTGTTGGCTGGGTGTGCCCTTTTTTGTTGTCTGCATCTTCTCCTCCAGTTATCTTTATTTGGTCTGTTGTGCCTCCATGTTACAACAACATGTTAAGATTATTTCCTCCTTGTTACAAAAATGAAATTGATTTGTTTTTTGTGGTTCAGGGGACTGTTTGTTTATTTGTGTTATATAAATGCCCCTATTTGTTAGATTTCAGATTTTTGGGTTTCTGTTGGTTTAATTTTCTGGTATTTTTCTTAATGGTGGATTTGTCTGCGTACAGTCTGGTGTTGTGCCTTTGTTTGTCTGTTTGGGTGGCTTCTGTGTGGAGTCTGCATCTCCTGTGTTCTTGTTGATTTGCTCTGGTGCCCTCTGCATTTGTTTGCAGTGTTCCATCAGTGTAATGTTTTAATGCTGTACTGAATTTGCACTTTCTTCTGAATGTAGTCTGATTTGACAGATTTTTATTTCTGTTCAGGTTCTTTGCCTTTGGCATTTTAATTTTCTGTGTTGGTGGGTGGCCTTTATTTGTGTTGTGTGGCTATCTCATTCCTGTTTTTCAGGGTGTTGGTGGCTTCTGAGTCTACTGTTTCTCCTGCCTGTGTTTGTGTGGATTTGCTCTGGTGCCCTGCCATTTACAAAGATGATTGCAGTTTTAAGGTTTCTTCTTGTCTGATTGAATTTTTGTTCTTCTGTCAGTATCCGTGACAGGCATTTGAATTTTGCTCTCAGGGTTTCTTTTGTTGCCCTTTGAGTTTACAGATTGGTGGCTTGTAATCTCTGATTGTTGCCTTTTTTGCAGATTTTTCCTGATTTTGTCTTGATTGGGAATTTCTGTCTGTCCGGTTTTTCCCCTGCATTATTGCTTTTGCTTCTGCATTGTTGCATTTCTGTCCGCAATTTTCTGCCCCGCAGTCAAACTTCAGGCATTTGAAAATTTGCGTGTTCTGATTATGAAATGTTGCAGTTTTGCAGTTTTGTGTCAGGTTTCTGTTTTGCTGATTGATGTGCAGCAGGTGGCTTCTGGTTTTAGTTCTGCCTCACAATTGGTTTTGTGGTTTCTGCATGGTGTGGGCCATTTTACAAAGATTGTCTGCATCTCCTTTTTCTGTTTGAAAGGATTTGTTCCAGTTTTTCTGTTACAGGTCTAATTCTTTTTGTTAATTCTACTGAGGGGTTTCTTTTGTTCTATCCTTCACTCTAGATTCTTTGCAGGTTTATTCTGCATAGTTGATGGTTTGGTTTGTGGTTTGTATAATTTGGGGTGTTTCTGGTGTTATGAGTCTGCATCTCCTTGGTGTGTTTGTGTGGTTTGCTCTGGATGTTGGGGTTTGGTTATTTCTGTGTCTGCAGTATTAATCCTCGCTGCTCTTGGTGATTCCCTTCCCTGCCATTTCTGCAGGACCTTTTCCTTATTATTTTTGTTTCATTTCTTTGTTCTTGAATTTCCAAGACGTCTTTCTTCTTTTAAATTTCGTCTCATTTTCTAAAGTTTATGTTTTTCAGATTTGTCCCTATTTGCAATTTTTTCTTTATCATTATAAGTCCATTTTTATTTTTTTTTCTATTTTTTAGCCACTTTTTAAGACTGTATTTGACCATTATTGGCCGTCAGGAATTGTGCTAAGCTGGATTGCTATTTTAAGGTGCGAATTCACTGAATAGACACCTGCAAATTGTACATATTTACTGATATGTGTGCACTGAATGGGTGTGCATATTTATGATAATTGTGGTGAATTGTGCAATTGTAGACTTGTACTTGGACTGTGGGACTGTGTATTTTTATGGACTGTGGAAGACTTAATTGTGTATTGTTACTAAGTTGACTAATTACTAAGGGTGGGTAGTTTTTTTTTGTATTACTACTTTGTTTTGTGGAAAAAATTCATGGAAACCTCTAACAAGTGTACTGTATTGTACAAACAATTGTAATTTTAGTACAATGAGGAAGGTTACAAGTGTAATGTATCAAAATATCAATATAATTTTCAATGACAAAGAGGTGTATCCAAAGATTCAATGTAATTTTGCAATTAATCTTGCACTTGATTGAAAACAATTCATGTGAATTTCAGTTGCAAGGGTGGCAAAATTCTAATGGCAGTTTTGTTTCCACTGCTATGTTTTTGTTGAGAAGGGCAAGAAAGTTTTTCAACTAAGTTAAGTAATGTTTGTGCTGTAAAATACAAAATGTTTTTGCAAAATGAAGTCCATACAAAATAAAACTAATGCAATGGAGTAAATAGTGTAAGTGGTAAAGTATGCACATTAGTGTCCATCAATCTAATGCAAAAATCAGCAAGTAGGTTGTTAAAGTAAATGCAGGCAAGGCTCCAGTTAAACCATTTTGTTGTCAGGCCCAAGGGCAGCAAACTCAAAATTTTGTCAGATTTATTCACCATGATTAGATTTTGATTTTTAAAGAAAATGTTTTGTTTTACTTCTTTTTGTTTTAAATGAATAATTTTTTACTTGTTATCAAATTCTATGTGATTCATAAAAGTATAAGTTTCAATAAGTTTCAGACTTCTTCATAAAATCTATGTTAAAGTGCAAGATTCTTTCAACTTGTTAAAATGCATGTTTATATACCATTAACAGGTTTATATATTAATATATTTAAATAACTTTATGAGACCACATTACTATATTGCACCTTTTACAGGCAAATAAATTGCAAGGTAAAAACTTGGCTGAAAAAGCTTCTCTCAACTGTCAATTAGAGCCAATCAAACCTCAAAATTTTGTTTTTTGCAATTAAATCAGAAAACATTAAAATCTAAAAGAATAAGTTATAGATTTAAGAAAAAACTGTAATAATACGAGTTAAATTATAAATGAAAAAAGTAGCATGTTTTCTTTTTGTCATTCTATCAATGTAGTTTTACTAATATTTTGTCCTTATTTTTGTGGTAGAATTTTGGTCCATTGTTTATTTTATTTTTTTTCCAATCACATTTTTGCAAAATTTTAAAACTAGTGACAAAAGACTTTTGACTGAAAGACGAAAAAGAAAATTCAAAAGAATGATTGACATATAGATTTTAGATTTTTATTAAATTTCATACTAATACAAAATTATTTTTATTATCTTTCTTAGTTTATATTTGTCCCACTTATGATTTTTTTGCTTGTTGTGCTTTTTGTGCCTTTGTGTGTTGGGCTTTGTGTGAATTGAGTCTCTTGAGTCACAGCCAGCCAGGTGCTGACAAGCTTCATCATGTCAAAGCAGCCAGATTTCAAATTGTGACATGCTCCATGCAAGCACTCCCCATGTGTGTAAGCTCTCTGGATGGGTGGGCAAGGCAAGGAGTAGTTGTATCTACCTTGGGGACACACTACATAAGTTTTTATCATGGCTGGCTTTCATCACTTTTTGATTTTGCAGAATGGGTTGTTTCTGTCTCATTTTGTACTGTTGATTAATGCTTATGTAAGTGCCTGGGCTTATAAGGTGTTGCTTAGTAATGACAGATGCAAGTAAGCTTGTCTAGACATAAGTTAATGCAAATAGCTTTAATAAACATCTGTTGTTGGTGCCAACATGAAACTTGTTTCTGATATTGCCTTGCAGCTTGACTAGATAATGTATAAGCCTTGGAAATGTTTAAACAGGATTCCATTGTTTTAAAAGCTCATTACTTTACACTACTCCTTGAGACTTCTCACAGCAGAAGACAAACTGCCACGTATCATAAAGCAGAATGCCAATCGCTTGTGATCCATACAACAGCTCTTAAGCCTCTTTTGTTTGCTTTGTTTGCTTTTTTCTTTTTATTTTTATTTTTAACTTTATCATGCAGCCGTCAGCACGTTGAGAAACATTTTTTTTTTTTTTTAAACAGGGATTTTTCATAGGGCATCACATAGATTTCTACTTTTGGCAAGTGTAATAAAACTTTATTATAATATATATATTATAATTAGAAGGAGAAGGAGAAGGAGTGAGTGTTTGTTTTAGTTCACTTTTTTTACTTGATTTTGACTTATTTTAAAAGTAATTTATTTTAATTTTTTTTTCATGCCTCTTTCCTTTTTTGTTCCCTTTTGTTTCCATCAGCTGTCATTAAGCCAATGCACATATTTTTTCATCATAACTTTATTTTGTCTTGATTTGGACTTTCATAATGATGGTTTGCCACCAGGGTTTTGCCACCCATTAAAATTTTAGTTTTTGTGGTTTTTGCATTAGCCTTCCCCATTTCCTCCTGACCACACCCCTTCCCCCCCCCCCCATTCAGCATCTCCTGCAGCCCCCCTGTGATTTGAAGTCACCAGCCGCCACTGGGTATGTGTGTGTATATCTACCCATGGCGACACAGAGACAGAATACATATACATACCCACATACAGATATATACATATGCAGACACCCATAGACCCATATGTTGTTAGATATATATAGACAGCAATATATAAATATATACGTGTGCATACATATACAGATATATCTGTATATAGTAATATATATATATATATATATATATATATATATATATATATATATATATATATATATGTATATGTGTGTGTGTGTGACTGTAAATATACACATGTATATAGCTAGGATATGATACAGCAGTTACAAATTACATATGTTCACAGGCCGTGCATATGGGGGTGAGGGGTCCAATCAATAAATGTAACACGTAGCATCAACCCCCCCCCAACTAGGCCGGTGAGACATACAGATACACAATAAAAGTAAACACACCACTGCTTCCCAGACCACCGGCAGGATACTACCAGTGGGAGAAACCAGCCAGGTCTAATCTTGAAACAAAGACATCAATGTCCCCTGTGGGACACCCCAAAAATTGCTGATCATAGGAGTCAATCCCTGTAATGATTCATCAAACCAGGCTGTAGACGTACTCAGACCAGTAGGTTGTGCAAGCCTGATAACCCATGGATCGACACAACATACGACATGTGTACCGACATGCTGAGAGTGGGCATTGTGTATTGGTGTGTTTATACCCCACCTGCACCCACAGTAAGGATGAGCGCTGTAGAGGAGGGGCAGGTGAGGGAACTATGGATATGCAATTATGGGCCTAGGCATGCAGGTGTTGGCTGGCGCAGTCATATTAGGACTGCTCCGGGGATGTAAGTAATATTAAGAAATGGGCATAGCTTACGCCCATACCTCTCATCCCCTAAGAGCAAATCCAATAGACAGGACATATACCATTGGGGGAACAAATAGGGACCATACCTCTCAACTGTCCCTGATTTCCAGGGACATCCCTGATTTTGACTCAAATTCTAACTCTGTCCCACTTAATCCCTCCTAAAACTAGTGCCTTTTGGAGGAAAGGTGGTGAATTACACGTAATGAATAATGACAACAATTAAGAGTTATAAACTTCATTTACCTCAGAAAATGTATATTAATTCATATGCTCTGAGTCTGTCAATGTGTCACGTTATTAGCACTAATATTTTAAATGTGTCCCTGATGTTGTTATGATGTGTCCCTGATTCAGTTGATATTTGTCCCCAATCGTTTGAGAGGTCTGATAGGGACAGAAAGCACATATTCCACTTACAACCTTAGAAAGATGATAGAATAATAGGTATGCAGTAGCATGATTTGGCTGAAGGATGTGGGTTCCAAAACCCAATTACTTGTTTGTATTAAATGGTGTCAGTTCCCATGTATTAGTCAGACAGGTGCAGATTGTAAGAGGAACACACCAATAGTATGAATCAAACTCTGGACAGGCCGTGGATTCCGTACAGTCGAACGGCATGCTTACGCCTAATGGGCAGCCATTCCCAATACTGTAGGCATGTAATCCAATGTAATAGGCATCACAAGGTAATATTGTAGTCCTCACTCCCACCCAGGGGTGTGAGTGTCAGATGCAAACACCAAATGCAGTGCATTTGCAAGTGCATGAGCAAGCGGGTGCAAGCCTGTTTGGCTGCTGGTATGCGAGTATCACACTGGTGAAGCAATGTAGAGGCTGAGTGTAAGAAACTGTAACCGGAGGTTGGCATTGCTTAGCTCGGTGCAAACCCATGCACACCCACTCACAACTGCTTTAAAGTGCCTTAATCACTCCATATCCAACGGCCTTGTTCTGCCCAGCAAAAAAAAATGGCCTCTGCAAGGCTCGAAACCAGGACCCGGCACACCACAACCAATGTGATTTACCATTAAGCCGTGGAAGATATACAGACATCGGATGTTATCACAAGCATATCATCCAGCACAGTCATTCAACAGTATAGGAAATGTATTCCATCATGTAGATGTATGTGTGAGTGTTTATGTCCAGCATATAGATACATACATATATATAGATATATCAGGAACATCCCATGTGACAACAAAGCATTACAAAAGAATGAAAAGGGAAACAACAGCAACATCTGTATTATGTAGTGGTGTTGTCCTATGTAATATCAAGACTCCTTCAGACAGACGTGTCATTAATACACGCAAACATTTGTACATTGGCCAAGTGATTATTTACATTAACACAACAGTTCCTGTCCAAGACAAGACAGCATACAGGGTCGGTATATGACACATGTGGGGGGATACACCTTAGACAGGGAGGGGTGTTTGGCAGTCACAAGCTCATGAGCCCCCAGATGGAAATAGTGGGATGAAGATCTCCACCCATGGGCAGCCATCACTGCACCAAAACAGCAGCAAAGGTGGCTGCGCTATGGGCTGTATAGGAGGGGCAGGCTCACCCTCTAAATGTGACACTCTGCCCTCTGAGCTGGCATATCTGGCCTTGAAACCCCTTATTGAGCCCCCTACGCACCACGTATGACAGTGGACAAATTCCTGTCTGGACCTACTCCCAGGGGGGACAAGCCCTATCCTCAGTGGCGGTTCCACCAGAAAGTGGTGCAGAGCCCACAGAGGTGGAGGTCCAAGGCTGGGCCCCAGATGTGCTGGTGTCTGGTGCCATGGCCAGCTGAAGTGGGACAGGAGGTTCCGCCGGGACCTCCAATCCCATACAGCCTATGGTGTTGCAGTTTTAACAGAGATATGGCTTAGTAATAGTCAACAGCATTCAGGATTACTTATAACAGCATGCATAGATATGACCATCAACCCAACACAACAGATGGCATACATTTGCAGAGGGAGCACAACACATGCATATATACTGCATGACATCTGTACAAAGTGTAGAAGACTTGTGACTGCAGCTGTGAACAGTGGCCCATTATTGGCATGTCACTGTGAGAACCTCAGACAGTGACTGTCATACCACTGTTTCATGTGACATATGTCCAGTCAGGGATGTGATGGCAGTAACTCTCATCGCTATCACCATGTACTGACTGCAATCTTCACACTATGCTTCTGCAGTTCACAGATGTGTGTTCAGTGAGTAACACAAGAACAAATGGTTCTACAGATGGGGGTTCCCTAACAAACAGAGCACTGTCTTGTCAGTTTTAAAACATGCAGAATAGCCATTACCACACATAACTTGTTAAACTGGCAGTAGTCTCAGTGAAGCATAGCTACACTTACATGCTGTAGTCATGTCTGGCACATCACTCTCCTGTCTTTAAGCTATTTTCCACTGTGTATGTTGTTTGAGAAATATCCAGATATCATCTGTGATGCTGTTTACCAAACACCAGATCCAGGTTCCACTCACAGTGACTGTCATGGGTAAACACCAACATGATGTTCGTAGATATTATACTGTGTTTCCATGCGATTGGCTATGGGAACCTCACCACAGCTGTTCCACATGCAGTCAGCTAGAGGAGGACTACAATAGGTGCAGAGGCCATCACCTGATCATGACCATCACTTACAAAACACAAGCTGCTGCTAAGCAGGTGTACAACTCCACATCCACCAGAGAGTGTGTGGGATGGACAGACAGAGGCAAAGTACATCAGAGAAGGACTTGGAGACTAAAACCTAAGCATCGTCTGTCACACACCTACCAGTACAGGGGTTCAAACCCCAGACTGACTAGCCATTACTATTACAAGGGCATGCAGTTACTCCATTTGCCACATAGCTGACATGTTGATGTGCTGTAAGAACATATATGTGTGCTGGTGAGTGACATCTGCAAAAGAGATATAGTAGACATACATTAGGTGTAGCAAATATGGCTGTCCACATGAATGGATGTCATTGTCAACACAACCACACTCTCTACAGGACTCAGACACATTGCCAAACTTTGCCAGGCTCACAAATACACCTCCTAACTACTTAGTTTACCACACTGCAGTCATGCACAGGTACTACATGCACCACAGGGGATATCCTGAGGTTGTATGGGCTAGGGCATGTGAACGTGTCTGAGTCAGTATGCCAATTGGAGTTATACTGGGTGTGACTGTGGTTGGGAGCATCATACCCCACATGCAGACACAAGGTGCCAGTACTGACATGCATGTGTGCATTGCTTCATGGGTGTGTAGTGGCTGGCTGTGCAAGATGGCTGTACAAGGCTGGGTGAGGGGTAATCCTTGGCATCATGCCGCCCGACAATGATGTGCAGTGTCATTCAGGGGTGTAGTGTCTGCAATGTCCCACACAGATGGGTACTGTATGAACTGTCCTGTCATCCTGGTTACCATTGTGTATGGCCGCTGCTTTGCAATGTATGCCATGTCTGTGTTTGATAGTCCTTGACATGGACATTGCCTGGGATGTACATGTCCCACAATAATGTACAGTGACATGTCCAAGTGTACCTGGTTTGGCTGGCACATGCTGTGTACACAGACTGTTATCATCAGATATGCCAATACTGACCTGGTGTGGCAGGACCTGCTAATAGACAGCAGGTTGACCCTGCACCTGCATTGATAGCATGATACAGGTATTCCCTGGTGTCAGTGGCATCTGTCCATACAGTGCATGTTTGTAAGGCATTGTATGGCCTTTGTGGATCACATTTGATGGCACAACATATGTTGCAGGCATCCAGTGGGGAACATAGTGAAGGCACATTGTCTGCAATTAAGTGTCTATTGTACTGCTGGACAGGGTGCCATGGCCTCTGCAGCTGACTGCAATCACACCATGCCTACTATTTGTCATCAGTGTGCAGGGTACTAGCAACATAGCAGGATATTCTAGGCAAGTGTGTTTGTGTATGACACATGGGTTCAGAACGTATTCCGGGTAATAGTAGGGTTGCATACTTTGTTCACCAGGCCTTTTGCCAGATGTAGGGGTATGTCTTGCCAACACAGTACCTTGGCTGATTGACATCTGTACTCCTCGTGAGATGGACATTGTGATACATAATATGGACACCATATAGGCAAACTACAAAAAACACTCCCCAACATGTCCAGTGTTTAGACACTCACAGCCACCTCCACACAAGCTCTGTCAAACACACACACCTGTCATGTCTTGGAATAGAACCCCTACCTAACTAGTTTATCACACTACAGCATTACACAGTTACAGCATGCACTACCAAGATTATTGGGTTACAGTAGTCCCACAGGTGTATTTCTAGGTGGGTGACATCAGCAGGATTGCCAAAGGTGAGTATGTAAATTGTAAAGAGTGCGCATACTCTAAAAAGCATTGTTTCTTTCTCAGGCAGACAGACAGACACACACACACACACACACACACACACACACACACAGTTGGCCTGTCTTGGAATAGAACCCAAACCTAACTAGTTTATTACACTACAGCATGCGCTATGGAAATTACTGGGTTACAGCAGTCCCAGAGGTGTATTTCTAGGTGGGTGACATCAGCAGGATTGCCAAAGATGAGTATGTGAACTGTAAAGAGTGTGCATACTCTAAAAAGCATTGTTTCTGACTCAGACAGACAGACACACACAGTTGGCCTGTCTAGGATTAGAACACCTTCCAAACTAGTTTATCACACTACAGCATTATGCAGTTACAGCACATGCCATGGAGATTACTGGGTTGCAGCAGTCCCGGTGGTGTATTCGTAGGTGGGTGACATCAGCAGGATTGCCAAATAAGGGCATTTCAAGTGTACTGCGAGTTGTACATGTCTGTTATCTGAGTGTACCCACTGCTTACTGTCACAAAAACACATTTACAACTACTTAAAAGTGTCTTATTCAGTCCTAATTGACAGTATCAACAATGCTTACAGGTCTTGAACCCTGGACCATGCACACTAAGGTCACTAAGCCATCTGGGTTGTATACATGTTTCATTGATTTTATAATGCACATCTTACTACAGGTATTCCACAGTACTGAAAATAAATGGGACAGTCACTTTGTGTACATATGTACAGTACCCTTGAATGTACTGTACTCTGTGAAACAACAAAGACAAGTCTACATCTGTACATCTGTACAACTGTCATAACTACATATATATATATATATATATATATATATATATATATATATATATATATATATATATAGATACATAGATACATAGATAGATACACACACCTACGGGATGTGTATACACACACACAGATATATATATATATATATATATATATATATATATATATATATATATATATATGTATATATATAAAATAAACACCGTGCACTAGAAGAATCTTAATTATATAAATTCAGACTTCTTTTAGGCGTAATTAATACTGAGCTAGTAGAAAGGAAATAAAAACTCAGACACTGAATAGATGATTAAGCTTTCGCTTTTATTCAGGTGGAAGAGCTTCATCAGAATAACCTATATTCAACAATACTTACATTATATGTAACTAGAGTCACATGTAAACAAAAAATCAATGAACTATTTATTTTTATTTAATCATTTGTTGACTGGGAAAGTCCGACTAGGTTCCACAGAGCCTGTTTTCAGCAGAGGCCTGGGGAGAAATGCTCCAGATGCATGTCTTTGGAATGTGGGAGGAAACCCATGCAAACACAGGGAGAACATGCAAACTCCACACAGAAGGCACCCCAGCTGAGAATCGAACCAGAGAACTTCTTGCTGTGAGGTGACAACATTAACCGCTGCACCACTGTGCCACCCACACTACTTATAATTTATTAGTACAGTAACCAATAGTACAACCAGACAATATTTAAACTGTGCCAATCATCTAAACACAATAACCATGAACATACATATGAATGACAGGAGCATGAATATTAAATAAACACTCCCTTGTGTTAGCTAATCATTGAACAAATGTAGTGTGCACACTAAATATGCATGTAGGAGACATGAATATTCATATAACTGTACAAGTGGTGACTAACAAGTGTGCCAAAGGTCATGGATGGATGCAAACACATTTTGTAGAAAGAAAGCATCTGTCAAAATAGAATTAAATCTTCCATTTTAAAGCGCATTTAATATTAACACTTTCATTCAGACCAGGGTATGTTTCAGAATTAAGCAGTAATTGCCATTTAAGTTCTCTTAGTTCTAAATATAACTCCCAATCTCCAAAAAAACAGTTAACTTGTTCTAATACTATGAAGTAAAATTTACTAAAAGAAGTACAAAAAATGCTATGTTTAGCAAGGGCATTATTTAAGTTCTTTGCCCTGATGGCTCCTAGATGCTCCTTAATTCTATCTGAAAGTTTTCTTGTAGTTTTACCTACATAAAATGCTTTACAAGATGCACAAATACCTGCATATACTACTGCTGTAGAATGGCAGAAGAAATATTTTGAAAACTTAATAGCATAATTACAATGTGTGAATGTGTATTGAGATCCTGTGTGAATGTTAGGGCATACCACACATTTATTACATGAATGCATCCCATTTTGAGAGTTGGAAGTAGAAGCAGAATTAATAAGAAAAGGTAAATCTCTGTTTTCTAAACTCATTGTTATGGTTTTGGTTCTTTTAAATGAAAAGGTAGGTGCAGTGCCAACAGCAGCTGACATAAATTGTGATTCAGTTAATAAATCCCAGTTATTCGTGATGACATTTCTAATTTGTGACATGTCCCTAGAGATGGGTAATGGGAAACTAAGGGTTCTGTTAATGTTACTAGGTTTAGAAGTATTAGGTATAAAACCATGTAGTAAAATTGGTAAATATTTGGTGTGTCTGTCATTAGAGATTTAGTGTGTCTGTCATTAGAGATCTTGTGTATATATATATATATATATATATATATATATATATATATATATATATATATATATATACACGTCTGAACACCCTTTGTGACACAGAAGGGTTCCAAAGGATTTGACATGTACACAAAACAAAGGCATCTCTTGTTTTATAACATTTAGATCTTAATCAGTTCACCAAAGAAGGGATGGTTGTTGTGTATGTGGCATTTGGAGTGGGGAATGATGGCTAATGTAATCTACCCTGGGGATTGTAGAGTTTGGGTGGGGGAATGATGGATATGGACTTACACCCCTGCGACCACGTCTGTGTCACTGCCTGACAGTGGCACAGGAAAATAACATACCCAACTGTAGTCGTTCTTGACTGTGTATTCTTTACTATTCCTAACTATGTATTACTTTGTAGACACCAGTCACCACAGATGGCTACCATAGTGTGCAGCATGTTAAAAGACATTACACATGTGTATGCCTGGCTACAGGGTAGTCACACACACAAACAAGCAGACACTTGCCAGTATTGTGCATACACGTTTTGCCTATGTAAAGGTAACTAGCACAGTGGTATGCAGTTGGGCTATGTGCCACAGAACACATACAATTACACTTACTCTGATTCCACTTTTGAACTGGGTGACATCACAGGACTGATAACTTGCAATGGGGAGGGCGAGGAGGGAAAAGAGAGGTTTAGCAGTTGACAAGGATAAAGGCCAGTGCAAAAGGCAGTATCTCTTTGGACTGCAGCAAAACCCACTGTCATGACAGGATGCAGACACAAATACACACATAACCACACTCAGTCATTTGCTGACACACACACACACACAAACAGTTGCCAGTGGTGGGATCAGAACTCCTGCATATCTACAGATCACTATTACAGTACTATGCCGTTACAAGACACGCCGCAGAGATTACACATTCCAAGTCAGTCAGAATGCCCTTCTAAGATTGAGAACAACAACAGGGATACTGACAGTCATGATGTACATAGCTGTAAACCTGTGTGTTTAAAGTAGGTGTCCATTACAACTTGTATGCACAAACAAGACACATAATCTGCAGGTAGTACATAGGCAGGCCTGAGAGGTATAGTTGTAGCACAACAGAAACCTGAACTGGAGTATGCCCATCTGTGGAATGGACACCTACTATCACTATACAGGGTTACAGTGGTCATGCTCATACACATAGAATCACAGAACTTGTTTGGATGCATTGACTCCAATTACACAAGGTGACAGTGGGCATGCTCATACACTTAGTAGCACAGGGCTGTTTGGGATGCACTATGACTACAACTACACAAGGTTATACTGGGCATGCTCATACACTTAGTAACAAAGGTCTTGTTTGGATGCACTGACTCAAATTACTCAAGGTGGCAGTGGGTATGCTCATACACTTAATGGCACAGGGCTGTTTGGGATGCACTCTGATTCTAACCACAGAAGGCCACAGTGTGCATGTTCATACACTTACATGTACAGAACAGGTTGTAATGGACTCCTATTGTAAACACACAGGTTTACAGCTATGTAAATCTTACCTGTCAGTATATATGCACATCATGCTGGTTTACTACCAGATACCTGTATGTGGCCAGTAAATGATTATCTGTGTCTGTGCTGTGTGATACACATGCATACATGTACATGACGTACTGACATAAATATGTTAAGTATACACACTCATGCATGTGTGGACGTGATAGACAACAGGTTAACTGGGACACACAGGCGGATGCTACCTACAGCATGTGTCACACACCTTGCTGCCCTGAAAGGCATATATTGATAGCAGGTTGTGGACAGTGGTATTGTACTTGGAACAATAGCATGTGCAAGCATAATGTGTGAGCCATGTTGTGTAATGGTACTGAGGTGTAGGTGTCAAGATGACCTCTCCCGGCTGTGTTAGTAGTTGTCATTATTAGCAGGACTGCTACACTAAGTATATCTCACATTGGTTATATACACAATGTCTGCTGCTGTCCGTCACCTTACATGTGGCATTTGCCACTCGCAGTGATGTCATGGTACGAGCGGCAACTGCTAGACCAAAACAATGAGCCAATATTCTGCTGCTATTATGAGGTTGTCCAGTGTCTGTCATTCCGGGCTGTCATAACTGAATGACAAGCCTTCGACACAGAGCACATTCATCCATGTTTCAAGTGAGTGTGGATAATACCTAGGTCACATTTACCCATATAGTCCCATTCCAAGGCAAATGTCCTACACACAGAAGTAACACCCTGACACCTACAAGACAATTGCATTGGATGCTTATGCTAACCAGTGCTAGATGTGTGGCTTTTGTCATCCATTTGCAAAATGTAGAACCTACAATAGAGAATACTGACATCTGTGCAGTGAGGAACACCTGGCTGAAGGCTCTGTAGTGCGCAATTGCACTACCACCATATAACTCAGATCCAGACATATGGGCCATTACACTGGTATGGACCATTCCAGGTGGTGGTGTCCACATATTCATAAAGGCCACTCACATGTAAAGACAACTACTCTGACATAACTCATCACAGATGAGTCATGTACAGGTGACAGTGGCAAACGTTGCATTCTAGGTTGTATCCTCATATACATCCACCACCTTGTCCCCAGACTACCAACAAACATCCATATGTGGTATGACATGGTATGGTAGACCACCAGATAACCTTTGATTGGTAGACTGTACATAGGCCTACACCAGCTGTGCAAAGTACCCATGTACAGACACAGCTGCATAATGTGTTATGCAATGCAATAATACCACTGTTTGTTACCAGCTCAGTTGTACACATACCAGGGTCCCTCAGATGTTGTCAGCATTAACACAGTTGACTGCTGCTGTACGCCAGTAAACAACACCCTCATGGTTGGATATGGCCTAACTGTACCTGCCCTGGATATGCACATCCCACACTCATACAACATAAATGACATTACCATAGCTTTCGTTATCCTTTCTACATACAGGTGGTTACAGTCATTACACACATGCACATGGCACATAACATGCTAACAGTACATAAGGTTTGATATCTATGTTAACAGAGGTAATATTCCCTCTCTACTGGTCACCCATGACACCTACAATATTATACAACAACCCATGTGGCATGTATGTCATTAGAAATGTCCACCTAATGCAATGCCTACAAACATACCCAAATAACAGGATCATAGGACCTACACAAGGCCTGTATTGACAGACTCATGGAAATCCAGCTCTGCTCTCTATGTTCCTGAGTAGTTACAGGTGATATGTTCATGACATGTACAGCCATGTGTGCCCACAGCTCCTACATATACCCCATGTCAACAATTGCAAGCCATGCATGCTGTGTGCTGTCTGGACATTAGCCTTAGTACCACAATAGCCAGTATGTGCTGGGGTGAGAAGTTTACAAGCCACAGACCTTGCACATGCTTGAATGAGTGTACTGCCTAGCTCTAACAGAGCACATTGCTGGCACTCTTCTGGTAAACATGAGGTGTGTGTGGCAAATATGATGTGCTCACTGTTGACCATTTCAGTGCCCTGGCTTCACCATGGCACTGTCAAGTAACAGTTTGTAGGAGCATGACATGAAATAATGCTGTGTGCATCTTGCTGATATGTGCTGTTGTCATATATGTTAACTTGGCTACTCGGTGAAGGTGGTTGTGCCCTACCAGTACATGAATACAACATCCGTTATGTTGTAATTGTTGGCTATATTTTACACATATGGCATGGGGAAGGTGTGGAATGTATCCTCATGACCTGTTAGTCCACTTACTGATGTAGACTGCATATGTGTACATGTATTGATGTTTGTTTAGATTCCATGCATGTGCAGTGTCTGATGTTTGAAGGTGACTGTTGTCTTAGTACATCATGCTGTTACAATACAGCCTCAACATTGCCAACTGTATATGGTGATACACTCAAAGTACAGTAAGCTGTAAATGAGGTATGGGCAGATGTTTGGACATGACTACTAAGTGGTGGGGCTACTTTAAAGATGAATGATTACTGAGGACAGCTCACTGGTGTGTTACAACCATTCCTGCAATAACCTGTGTAACTGCTAAGGTCTGGTTTTGTTAATTGAAGTGGAAGACAGACAATGTAGAATGCAGTAAGGGTGACACTGAAGGCAAACCTCTTGACACCTGTAACAGTAATACCTCCCCTGTGCATATATTGTGCATATATCAGCACAGTTGGTAAAGGAAAGAGTCAGTATGCTTTGTAGTGAATGTGATAGTGCTGTACTTCTGTAATACCTATCATGAGATAGGCAGGTGTTTGATTCACAGTACTGGCACGTGTGTGTGTGTGTCCATATATGTCACGTATGGTTGGGAATACATCCCACATGTTTTTCACTCTCCTGAACACTGTTGTTGACATCAGTACAGAGTGAAGTGTAGAATAAAAGGCACGGGCAGGTGGTTGAACCTCACACATGTCAAGTGTCTGTATGTGTGTGACATAGGTGTATATCTATGTGAATGCCACAGTGTGTGTGTGTGTGTGTGTGTGTGTGTGTGTGTGTGTGTGTGTGTGTGTGTGTGTGTGTGTGTGTGTGTGTGTGTGTGTGTGTGTGTGTGTGTGTGTGTGTGTGTGTGTGTGTGTGTGTGTGTGTGTGTATGGCTGCCCGTGTATGTGGCTGTATGGTCCCTGGAGTGAGGCTGTATTTTACCATAGTGTAATGTTAATGCCCCTCCCCCATCCACTCAATGCAATCTAGTATCCCTGTTGATATCATCAATCTTAGACGGGCATTCTAACCGCCTGTTAACATGTACACCCTGGGGTGTGACTTGTTGTTACATAGCCTACTGATGAACCCCCCTCTTTACATACACCCACTGCACTGTAGTATCCCTGTCAATGTCCTCAATATTAGGCCATTCTGACTACTTGTACATGTGTAATCTCTGTGGCTCGTCTTGTAATTGCGTAGTACTATAATGATGCTTTGCACATAGGCAGGGGTTCTCATCTGAACATTGGCAACTGTGTGTGTGTGTGCCAGAATGTATTTTACTGTGTCTGTGAATCCCTGAGTGTGTGGGTGTGTCTCTGTTTGCATCCTGTCATGGCAGCGGGTATTACTGCTTCCCAATGAGAAGCCACTATTTCCACTGGCCTTTACCCTTGTTATCCGCTATACCACTATTTTACCTCCTCCCTACTCCAGGTAACTATACCTGTGATGTTACCCACTATGGATTTGACGGCTCTGAACACAGTAGCTTACTACATAGCTATCATGCTGTTGCATCATTAGAACAGCAAACCTAATTGAAACATGGGAGATTATAACTGTGATGTGGAAGCTAGAAGGTACATGCAGGTATTGTCATACAGACCTGTGAGTAGTCAACATGTACATATGGGACACTAACCTCAAACACTGACATCCCCCGGCACATGCAACTACACCTGAAAGAGGAAGGCAGAACGTCAATATCAACATGCTGTTAGTGTTGTTACACTTGATACATACTGTCAAACGTACAAAATGCATTCTAAAACTGTAATACATGGTATGTCTGCTGCCTGTCAACACTACTCAACAATATTAATTTACAATTGTCTACCTAGTATGTTCACCCTGTGCATCAGACCATATGAGCATGTCCCTGCACCGATGGTGTGGATGACAGGGATGCGGCACAGACATCATCATATGCACAGGATGATAATGTTTGCCAGAGGCCTAGGCTGCACTATTGGATGACATCATGTGTGTATGTTAGGGCTTGTGATATCATTGGGCATGTGTGGATGTTATGTATGTGTGTGTTGAGGTGCCCTACATTTGTTTCTGTGTGTGTGTGTGTGTGTATATGCATGCACACAGGTCTGGCATGTGGCTGGCCTACACAGGGGTATTTTTGATAGCTGCAGACTGTACAAGGCATGTTTCACATTTCATGGTGTCCGGCCATGGCCACGTGACCTGCACCTGCCAAGGGGTTGCATGGACACTACCAGGCAGAGGTCCAGAATGGGAACTGTTTGTTGACACATGTCCACTGGAATTGTGTCCTTGTTGGGACCATGCAGGACCACGTGCACGTGGCCTGCTGTGTCCTGGTGTGGACTGCACAGCACCAGCTGCACTGCTGCTGTTACCACCATTATGGGAGTGGGCATATGCAGTAGCATGTTCACGTAGACCTTCAACAGGTGATGTAGCTGACCTACGTCCATGTGCCTGATGCCTCACTCCCACCAGATGTTCCAGCACAGACATTCCACGCTCAAGGATTGACATGCCACAATCAAGGACTCCCACCATGTCACCCAATCATCTATCCAAAACATCTGCAAGATGATGGTGAGTATTTGCAATTGCCTGGATGTTGTCAGTTAATGAACGGACAGCAGCCCTCTGAAGCCTCAGACCTTCTCTGTTGTGCCATTTAGCACATGCCTGTGCCTCCATTACAGCCCAAAACATGCATCTGGTGACTCCAGCTGATGTGCTTTGTCTCGCAGGGGCATGTTGGCCAGTGGTCCTCCTACGAGCAGCACTGGGCACATGCCTGTGTGGGACATCACCAGTCAGTTGACTAGGATCATGGTGTGCAGGCACACCTTCCATAGTCTCAACACTTCCCTGTTCCATGCTACCACCTGCCAACTGTCCTTCCTCTATGGCCAGTAGTGATGGGGTATGTGTAGGCAGGGGAACTGTGTGGGAGGATGAGGGGGATACAGGTGGAATGGCAACCAATGGCACAGATTCAGCCCCTGACAACCCTGCCTCAATCATACTTTCATCATCACTGCTAGAGTATGTGGAGACACTGAAATCATGTGGACTGCAGGAGGACAACGCACCTACATCAACACCTGTGAGGGGAAGACAAGAACTGTACATTACAAGTTATACCACACAGACACACACAGACACACGCTATGGCACCCAACAGTATGCAACAAGCAGGTGATATGACAGATGGCATTCAGCTTAGACAATTATAGTGGTAGTTATCATACATCCCTGAGTTGCACACAGCAGCATGCATGTGTTATAGCAGACGGCATGCACCTTACACAATTATAGTGGTGGTTAGCATACATACCAGTATTGCACCATTTGTGTTAGTAGCTTATGCCCCATACCCGCAACACAATGCACTTTGCACCATTGCACCACGCTGCCATGGTGTGTGCAACATACACCACATGTTAACAGACCATCGCTGGCCTTTGTACATCTGCCACTGATGCTTTGTGTTGGCCACCGTCCCTATGTGTGATGACATGAGCAAAAGGGTATGTCGAGTGAATACTGTGTTTGCTTGAGCCCTAGCTTGCATATCTCCCCCAAAGCAGTGCATGTCTGTTCAACATTATTCCGCCTACCCCTGAGCCGAGTCTACAGACATTGTGCATGTGGCTGTACACACATGTTTGACATGGCTGCCCCTACTTTGCAATTGTGCCACAGACCAGCACAGGTTTACAGTACACTGGCCTGATGTGTGGCGTATGACCTTGCCAATCACATGTAGTATGACATCTTCTGCTGACGTGTTGAATAACATGCATACATGTGTAACACAATGGTGTCCTTTCCAATCTACAGTACGTTAATGGTGTCCCAATGAAGGGGCGTGTTATACTAACATGGGCCTTCAGCTGATGCGATGTTGTCTGTCCACCCTACAAATATGCAGTGACATACTGCACATTGAGCTGATGTGCATAGCCATTGCAGGGCATCATGTGGCTTCACTATTGCTATACAGTGTGAGTTACTGACACAGTTCATAGCCTTGACTGTGTTCACATACAATACATATCTAATGTGGAATGTGAACCATGTCACTGAGGTGTATACACACTAAACCCTAATGTGGAATGTGTGACACAGGTCACAGAAGGGTATACAGATGACACCCCTGCACATCTGCAACCATATTACTGATGCCTCGCAACTATGCCCACACATGGCTAACTTAGCAGTACTTTATGTTCCACATGCCATCTGTGTACCTCATACACATGAAAATCAGGCATGACAGTGATGTCTAACACCAGCAAGGTGAATGTACTGTATCTGTGGCCTGATGTGGTTGTATGTGTATGTTGTGCAACACCTGTATGTATTTGGATACTGTATAGGTGAATGCTTTCATATCTTGACACACTCAAGAGGATAAAGACATGTTATGTGGTGGTTTCATGTTATGCCTACACAAGCTGTGCACAGGCCTGTATGATGTTTAGTTATTCACATCTGCAATATCACCATTACACAAAGGTCATAGTTGTATTGTGTCGAGCCAATGTACTACAGGATGTACACACATGTACATCACTTCTACTGTGTGTGTTGCTTCATGTCTCAGGCCATCCTCCATGGCAATGTGTACACATGTTCTGTCCAATGGTTGTGATGGCCATCTATTTCACATGTCAGTGTTATCCCATATGACATACACCCATAGATGTCATATGCTCCACTGAGGACAGGGTTATGAAGTCAAAGGGTGGTATGTATGGGATGTGAGACATCATGTTTTGCAGGATAGTTGAGCAGTGTTGCAGTCAGCCCACTACATGTCATGGACATGTCAGATAGCACATGACATTGTGTGACATTCATAGCAAGGGTATAATCCAAAAGGTTGTATCCTGTGGGCCGGTCATACTCCAGCTCCAACACATGTAGAGTGCGTGCACACATATGCTCTCTGTACAGTACTCTTTGTATTCCCAACATGTGTAATGCTGATATGTAGTACCTGTCCCTACAGTGAAACACACCTCCACCATTGTATTCACAGTTGTCCACACATCTGGCAATGACAGTTGGGAAGGTTTAGTGTAGGTGTTTCATATAGTCTTCAATTGTTTCACATGGGTAACCACTGTGATGCATTGCAGGTCTGACCAGTGTCTATTAACAGGACCACCATACATTATATGTATGTGTGTTATGGCAGATAGCATGCAATTAATATGATCTGTGCATTATCAAGCCTGGTAAATAATAACAATCTCACCTGACAAAGGCTGCTGTTGCTGCAAAATGCCAGTGGTACCTAAACAGGAGCGTCACAGCAGTAAGATCATTATCCACACCTGTGTGATAGCTACAGGGTGCAATGTCCATGTTAGCACATAAGCCAGTACAATACACTATACGATGGAGTATGCACATCTGTGCATACATAGAGTAGCAGACTATAGTATGTGGCATGTGTGCATACATGCCTTGCATATGATGTTACATTACATATTGTACAGTAGCACATGTAACTATGTGAAATATAGTTGTGTTATATCTGCAGTACTGACTTACCAAGCAACTCCAGGCTCGGTGGTTGAGAGACACCCACCTCCACAATACCAGCTAAAGCTGGTGGATGGAGGTCTGCAGGTGTCCCCAGGTTGGCCAGTAGCTCCTTGGTACATGTGAGTGGGGGCTGGGTGAGTGGCCCCCACCTGTTGCACCTTGTTCCCTGGCGATTGCATTAGCATGCTGTTTCGCCCATCTTATGAGGTCAGTGCAGTGTCGGCGCACCTGCTGATAGGTGCAATTGTGACTGCCAACATCATTTACCCTCCTGCGGAGTTCCTCCCACAGGGCATCCTGCTGCTGTGCATCCTGTGGCACATGGCTGAAGAGTGTTGAATGGTTGTCGAGGAGGTATGGGATGAGGACCGCATCCTCCCAGCAGGTGCATGCTGGCAGCCTGCTATGTGGCATACCTGGAAGACATAATGATGGAGACAGGTCACAGTAACTCACAGAGAAGTACAGAAGTACAGCTGAACATACATGTGTATCACATTTATTAAGATTACAAATAAGTCTTTGCAAATCTGCATGACACTAACACCACTGACATGTTTAAGTCACACACATTTGACATTTACTGGCAATGTGATGTTATCACCATATATGTGTGTGTCATGTGATGACATTGCTCATACTCCATGTGGATGTTGTCTTGATGTGAGCATGTCTTTTTGCCTGTACTGGTGTCTTTACCTATCACCACATGCCTGGATGTGTTCACATTAATGCAATCGACCTTAATGCTGTGTATATGTCATATATATAGCCATACATAGCCTTTAGGGACGTGACCTGTGACCCTGCAGACTTGCTCACAGAATGTTTCACATGTATGTGTTTTGCCATATACATCTACATGGCACTGTACAGCTGTGTAGCATCCTGCCATTTATTGCCTGTGTTGCACATGTGAAACACATGGGAGAATAGCTAGCCTGATGGTATTTGCAGTGTTGGATATCAACTATAGCATGTATGGTCATAGTGAACTAGTAGGCTATATGCCCTGGGCCATTTATGAGCCTAGGTAGACAGGTTACCTAGCTGTAGGTAACAGACAGGTATGTTTCAGTGGCCAGTTCAAGCAGTGCCACAAAACTGATTCACAGGGTTACTGATATATTTGGCATACGGTCACCACACCATGTCACAGAGAGGGTGATGTGCAGTATGCCAAGAGTATGTTAAGTGTATGGGTCAGAGATCTGTCAGGCATGTTGTGACCCTTGTACTAGAAAGGTGGATGTCCATGAAGTATGTGTTTATTTGGGATCAGGATGTGTTAAGTGTAGCATGTCCAACATCTCTGGGATGGACATGGCTTTATTCAGGGTAGGCTGCATGCTACATAGTGGAGCTAGGGATTGGGAAGGGCAGTGTAGGCCATCTACACATGGGCAATAACCCTTAAAGGAAATATGTAATCTATTATGGGTCACACGAGTGTTGAGTATGGCTGAACAATTATCTCTATATTCATGGATGTCACCCTGTCATGATTAGGGGTGCCACATACCTGACTGGTGTGGTGAAGTAACTATCAAAGGAAAGACTACTGTCCAGCTGCATCCCATACACACACAGTTGCCATTAAGTTGACCGCTGCCTAGGTGGAAGTTCTTGAGTACAGGGTTTTTAACATAGGGGATGACAATGCAATACTTAGCTGTCAGATTGTGGCCATACGTCACACACCACACATCTGACACACAAAGGCCCTTCTGTATGTTGAACGCAGCACACACTGAGTCAACTATTGCTCCTAGTTCATAGTCATTTGCAAACATCAATAGGCAGATGCCTTTTGTGTTAATATGTGTGGTATAGATAACAAAGAGGGGGAGTACCAGGAATGAACCCTGTATTACTGTGGCTGGCACTTGTTTGATGTGCGTGTATTAGTCAGACACCTTCTGTAGTCTTGGTTCTGTCAGCAGTCCAGTTGCCAACCACTCTTGTGACATAGGAATATACACCTAGTTTACCGAGTGTAGCTGGAACACAGTATGGGTGATGGTGTCCTAAGATCTGGCAAGGTCATGATATGCAGTGTGAATCAACCATACTGTCATCTACATCTGTACTGAGTACATCAAATACGTTGATCATGGTTCATGGCCTTATAGACCAGATTCAGCAGGGTAGTAGTGCACTATTTCCATTATCAATGATGTCTCACCCTTTGTGGGGTGTGATAACTGTTGCTGTGCACCATTCAGTGTGTACACAGCCTGACATGGAGCTATGATTGAACATGATGTGTATGCGGAGAGCTGATTGTTCTTACATTTGTGTAGGATACACCCTGGGATGTTGACAGGTCCCATGAAAGCTGTATGTATGGCTTTAGAGAGTGCAGCTTGTACCTACATAGTTGTTATTACAGAGGCTCTGTAGTGTACATGGATATATAACTATCTGTACCTGTTGGGGGGGTAGGAGTGGGTTTAGGTTCTCCAAGACCCTATCTGGATGAACAGGTGCTATTTCTGTAGGTGCAGTACTTCCATGCCATAGTGCTGTGCAGCACGACAGGTCTTGTCATTGTCATTATGATTAATGACACAGCTATATAATGCTCTGTGGTTGGCCTCGTAATATGTGGCTGATTAGTTTCACAGTAGCTTTGTGTGTTTTTATATGATGTATCTGTATCTTACTGAGGCTGACCAGGGATCACCTACACTCACGTGTGTTCACTCTTGCAACAGTTACTACCTTCTGTGGTACAGTTTAAAGCATGGTACCACCAGTTTGCCTTCTTGTTTGTATTTGGTTGAATCTTGATTCTGTTTCAATGGCACAATCACTACACATATGTGACTGCTTAAGGTTCATTTGTATAGGATTCAGCATTTGTTCATGCATTGTCCATCTGCATAGGTGCCATGACAGTCACCACTTTATTCTTAGGAAGCATAACATTGGCATTGGAGACTGACTATGTGAAGCATATTGTTAGTCCTGTTTGCATGACTACTGTGATCCAGGTCATTGGGCTTGATGGAATCCAACATGCATTGAGCGCAGGTGTTGGTACATGAAGAGTCTTCTCAGTTCATAATGGAATAGTTGAGAGTAGCCATTATTATGGTTTTCTGTCTCAAACCTAATCTTCCCCATTATAGCACAATATGACAGTTGGGAAATCCACGGCATGCTGGGTGATCTGTCACAAGGTGCAATTTGAATTCCACTTTGGCACAAAGGTAGTTGCTCTGCATAATGCATCTGAAGTTATGCAAGTGCAACTAGCGTGGGGGTGTACATATCCTTCAGGAATATGGACACACCTGCGGCCCGTGTGTTCCATTAAAAGATAATGGGCAAGAGGTGAGGTATGTGTTATAACATGGTCATGCAGATGTGCTCTCCAGAGCATTGAAACATGTCTCAGCCACTGCACAGATATGTTCTCCATGTTAGGGATTGACATATGTGTGTCCATATAGTGTTTCTAACATGTATCATTGTGTAGCGAGACCCGCAGTTTATTGCTTGGCTGTCCCTGTAACAGTAGTGGACCTTCACTTGAACTGTGCATGATGAAGGCACTATAGGGGAAGCATGAGCCCTAGGCAGTATCCAGATTCCCAGGGGTGACAGGTGCAGGCCCTTTCTGACAAAGCATCATGGTCTGTCAACCATGTTATCCCAGGCAGACACATACTGGATACCCTTTGACTTGCACCACTACATTAGACAATTGTGGAATACAATCCTTTTGCCCCTGTACTGCAGTATCATTCTGGTTAATGGCAGAATGCTACCCAGGCCTTGGGACATACCTGCATAGGCTACAAGACCTGACAGTTCCTACATGTGCTTCCATGCAGTTCAGGCTACTGCATCACAGGTCCTGCACAACATGGAATATGCCAGAGCCATGTATATAGTTCAAAAGGTGGTCTGAGTGTATGGGTATGTGGCTAATCATGGCAGACAGGCAGCTGACAGTATGTATGCCCTCATATAGGTTGGTGTGTAGCATAGTGCTAGAGTTTGCATTCACAAATGAGTACTGTTGGGCATGTTTCTGGCCACATGTTCTGAGGTGAGGCACAATTATGCAAACTATGTCATACAGTTTGTGTATTTTGTTGTCTGTCTCTTTCAGCTTGGGAGGTCACTTGTTTGGCCCGATACTTAGAAGTGTCTGTGAATGTGTGTGATTTCTTGTAGTATGTGTGGGTGTCCTTACTGTGTTCTGGCAAGGGTATGTGTTGGTTGTGATGATGAGATGCATGTGTTAACCTACACCTCATGACTGTCCAGTCCAGTCATGGCTGTAGACTGGATTGCCTTCCAGCTTCCCCCTGTAACTGCATCCCAAACAATGTGTGGAGTGTGGTGTTAGGTGGGTTTGGCAGTGTACATGGCATAGAGATTAAATTCCCCCAGAATGGCCACATACACAAAGCTGACATTAGTAAACACCAGTAGCTGACTAGTGGACATGCCTGTATGAGCATTCATTACTACAAGTACCAAGTACTGTATTTAGTTTAATTATTGCTTATGAAGATGTTTTAGACAGTGATGCTCACATGTAAATATTTGTGTTATGGACGTGACAACACTGGCTATTACAGAAACATTGTAGCTACCTTTAGCAGCACTCCTCCTCTGAAGAGCACATCACATCCTGATAGTTGATTACAGATGATGCAAGTATCTACAGGTCTGTTTCCTTCTCTGGGTATATACTCATATATCCACTAGGACCATGAGCTCTGTTGGGCACAGACACCCACTCTCCAAACAGAGTCATGTATCAATAGACTCTGATGCCACTATCAACATGATCAGGATATACTCAGATAGTGTAAGCCATCAGCTATGAAGCAGCTATTACACATGTGCAGCAGTCTCCTACATCTTACACTCCTACTGCAGAAGTTACGCTGGAGTTAAAGATGATATGCAACCTGTTTCATTATCAGTATCATGCACTACCTTACATACAGTATGTGCAAGTGGCTGTTAGGTTGGCAATGAGAGGTCAGGCTACACAAATCTGGTAGTTCAACCAGTGTGTCTCTACTCTCAATATCCACTCTATGTAGGTGTGCACATAGCTATTTGGCCCAGCCCTGTAACAAGGGTCACTATACATTTGCATAACATGTACACATGCACAGCTGTTATTGCTTGCAGACGATACTAGAGAGGTGGATATTACATGTGTTATGTGCATGGATAGTTACCTAGCTCTTCCAATTATCTTTGCTATCATGCTGATAAACTGTTAGATGAATACAAGGGATATGTATCCTGTTATTGAGTATTGTAATTGCCAATAGACATAACTACTGTTTGCATAACATAACAGAAATACTATGTAGAATGGAACACAGATCTGCCTGAAATACTGTACATTACACAGTTATTGGCACAATATCCCACAATGCAAACCATATTTGCACAGTAAGCCCACCTTTGACATGTTCATCTTACTTATACATCCATACATATGTCGACTGTTACAATATATCGACATATACTGTCCCCTGTTATAGCACATACTTGTTGGACCAATCCTAACACTGACAGTGGCTGGAAGCGAATTGGTGAGTTCCAAGCCCATATCATCCCTTGTGGTGTATGAGGAGTTTGTCTTGTGAAATACAACAGTGCACACATAAAATACTACAAGCATTACTACTGCTCAACAATACATCGCTACAAGATAGCTATTTCCACTATATACATTGATTACACTGTAATTCTTACAGAACAGGTACTACATACACAGACATACTACATGTTATACATACCTTCTTAGTAATTGGAGGTGTTATTGACTAGTATAATACTCGTTTTTGGTTTGTCTTTCAGTGTTTTTTACGTCCTACTGGTAGATACAGATGGTTTGAATGTGTGACAAAGCAACCTTTTATAGTTACAGATCAGTAACGTGCTATCCCGATAACCAATTGGTGTTCCTAAGTAGCTAATTACATGCACATCAGCTGCGCTGCTACTGCCTTAGCCAATACCATGGCAACAGTGGAGTATAACTGAGTATTCCACTTGGGCGTTGTCCCTTTGCCTTACTTGTGAGGAATACAGCCTGGAAGTGTTGTTTGGAATCTATTGCAACAGCTGTATGGAGATGAACAGTAATATATTGTTTGCAATGCCTAGAGGATTTGGTCTAAATGTGAGTACTGCTGTTATATTTCTGAACATTACTACTTGTGCAGGGTTTGTCTGTACCTAATACTTCTGCATATGTTTCAGTCTGGCCAGGATGTTTGACCAGCTCAAGGCTGCATAGCTATGCATATAATGTAGGGGGTTTACAGTGTGCTAACCAGACATATTTAATTTGGTGTTAATATGTATCATACTGTGCTGATAATCAGTACTCAGTAACACTTTCTGGTGTACGAACCTTTCAACCCTCTGAAATGGGATTAGTTCATACAAACCCTGTAACATCAGCAGCTGTTCAATTGTATAACAGCAACTATTTCACATAAGGTCATGTTAGTGTGTCTGTGTCCAGGTATGTTAAGGTTTCAGCAGATGTTGTACAGTAGTTGAATAATTGGTTATGATATGCCAGTATGTATTGACTTAATTATTTTGGTTGTGAGGTAGATGTTGGTGGGTGTACATAGTACATACACATGTGCAGGAACCCCTTTTATACAACTTCTATATGTGTGTGGGTGTTTTTTCCCTATGTGAACACCTATACCTTAGTGGACTAATACTATGGTAATTGCAGGCTGATTCATTAAGGCACTGCTAAATGCTTCCTGTTAGTCCTTGAATCCTTTTGGCAATACATCAGAATGTAATAAAGTTTTGCTAAATGAAAGCTGTCTGTGTATTTCTGTCATGGATATTTGCAGTCATTGCAGTTGTGTTGGTGACTGTGTCCAAAGAAAATATTTGTAATAGTGTATTGGTATATACTCTTCATATGTTATGTTCATATTGTTTGGGGGGGGCGGAATGTGTGATTGCTATGGTCCATGTTATACTCAGATATGAACACTTCAGATGCTGTCTACATACACACATGTATGTGTGTGTATATCTATCTATCTACATATATATATATATATATATATATATATGTGTGTGTGTGTGTGTGTGTGTGTGTGTGTGTGTGTGTATATATATAGATATAATATATAATATATATTATTGCATACGTTTATCTGTACCTCCATAGATGTGTAGATGTTTTTAACCCTTTTATATATCTACATATATATGTAGATCTGTATATATCGACATGTCTCTATGTATCTCTCTCTCTCTCTCTCTCTATATATATATATATATATATATATATATATATATATATATGAGCATACACCTTTCATTGGGTACATGGCGGGTTGTTCTTTTTCAACACATTCCTCCCTTTTGTGTTTTAACCTGTCTGCATACACAACTGGAATAGGTACATCTCAGGTAGCTTAGTGTTAGGTTACTCTGAGGATAGAGTACATGGTTGTGGGTTCTAATCCTATAAGGTGTTATTATTTTACCTTTCAGAGTAGGCACTGGTAGGGAAAGTGTGAATAACGCACATTTAAGTGGTTGTAAGCAGGTTTGCCCGTGATCTGCGCAATGTTAAGCAAAGGTTAAACCTGTGAAGCGCTTCTCTGTTTACTATGTTTCAGTGCTGCTTACCATTGCACAAACCCATGGAAACCTGCTTACAACTGCTTAAGAGTGCTTTAATCCACCTGCATCCAACAGCCCTTATTCTGGCCCTCAAAATAACTTAGCAGCCCTTGAACCTGGGACCCTGAACTCCACAGTCACTGACTTTACCACTAAGGCATCTGAGATATGTACAAATGTTATGGTGTTTAGAATATACATTTTACTACAGCCATTCCTCACTACTGAAAAGAAATGTGACAGTCAGTTGGTGTACATATGTCCGATACATGTTAATGTTCATATGTTTGCAAAATTAGGTGTTGCAATGTGACATGACAGGGTGTATTATGAATGAGAAAGGTTCTTGTTTTGTGTCCTTTTTATATTGTCCCCATACTCCATGTATACCCCTCCAGTTCACTTATTGAACATACAACCCAGGCTCTCCTCGATGCATGATTTCATTACCCATCATTCCTCCCCCACCACAATCTTTACATACACAACAACCATCCCTTCTATGATGAATTAGGTTAATATTAATAGTTATAATACCAGAGCTGCATGTGTTTTGTGTACACTTCAATTCCTTTGGAGTGCTTCTGTGTCACGATATATAAGTTTTGTATTAATTTGTAACAGTAATACATATATAGACTTGAGTGTGTTGGTTCACTAACTGCAGTACATTACAATGTACATATGTACACAAAGTGGCTGTCCCATCTGTGATCATTACAGTGGAATGCATATGGTATAAGGTATAGTCTAAAGACTGTGAAACATGCATACACCTCAGATGGTGTAGTGGTAAGTCCCATGACTATAGTGTGCATGGCCCAGGGTTCAACACCTTCGATGCTTTAAAAATGTTTTTTACTCCAGAATAAGGCTCATTTAAGCAGTTGTAAGCATGTTTAAAAGTGTTTGTGTGACATTACAGCAGCGGTTAAACACAGTTAAACAAACTTTGTAATGTATAACCTGTGTGCACAAACACGGCCACATCTGCTAACTACTCAGGATATATACATGTCAGTGAAGTAACATCTCACTATGTGCTTACATAACATTACATTCTCTGTTGAATTTACTCTCCAGCACACTTGGGTCTATATGGGTGTTTTGAATGTTTATTATACAGATGATTACTACCTATATATGCAATCTGTGGTTAAGGTATACTTTTTAACATGATAAACATCCCTGACTTTATTGGGATTGGGACCTCAAATGCACAGATACTATGCAGATGCTGTAACCATTACACTATTGACATTAACGTTGCTTCTGCCTATTTCCTATTTAGATTATTTCTATGTGTAAGCTAGGCTAAGCAAAGGGCGGAGGCCCCCAAACCCACTGAGCTTCACTTACTCTTGAAATAACATATAATAAATGTAATGTGAGACAATACATTACATTCCTAACTACATTAGGCATAGCCCCTCACTGACACACTTCAAGGGAAACCTTTATGTGTGAATGGGTAACAGAATATATACCCCTGGGATCATGTGTCCCAGAACCATACAGCCAGGGGGTGGGGGAGCCTGTCCAGTTTGATAGCTGCGAGACCTGTTGGGGAAATTGAATGGTGTTAAATTGTCACATTAACATGCCCTCTTTAGATCACTAAATGCCCCTATAACCCTCCACCACCCCAGTCTTCAACAGCTTCTGGCAACTCTGCCTGGAATTACTTCATTGGCTATGCTTGACAGAGGCTTAGTTACTTCATCAATGGTGCGGAGAAAGCCAACACACTGTAGCTATGCTACTAATTGCCCTTGAGCAGATAGGTAGTAGGCTATCTGTGAACCTCTAAAGTGCAGGCCATCACAGCCATAATATGTGAATAAACAGACTTTCAGATCACAATTTCCAATGAGAAATCACCATGTAGTCAGGAAACAGTTAAGTACGACAAGAACATACAGAACACTGATACTTAGTCACTCCAAAAGCCTATCTTGGAAGCTAGCAGACTTGTATAAGTTTAAGGCTTTCTATCGCTTACCAGTAGGTTACCTACAGGAGAGATGAGAAATAAGCACAGATGGGAAACATGCATGCAACAATACCATACCGGCTTATGTGTCAGCCTTAGGCTTTGGAATACTGGCCAAGGTTATTGGCGCCCCCATGGTGCCTTTTTAGGAGAGTCTCAAAGGTGAATACCAGCTCCGTAAACAGCACAATAGCAGAATCAATGAGGGTTATGCTACTCAACCCCAGGGTTTGTGATCACAACATGCATGTGCTCACAGCACTCCTCAGGATGGACAACGTCAACATTTGTGTAATAACTGAGACCTGTCTTAATGCTCATGAGAGCACACCAGCACTACCAGACTACAACCCATACCACACATTTCAGCCACAGAACATGGACTGACACAGATATGGAAGGGGTGTATCCATATTCATCAGGGATGCCTACACCTCCAGGTTAGTGGGGCAACATGATACCTCTGAGATCATCCATGTGCAGCTAACATCAGCCACAACTGCAATGTAAACTGTGGCCTGCTATGAATCACCCTCCATGACCCAGGACCACCACTCCACCTACTTGGAGATGATGGAGAACATGACAGTCCTAACGCACACCCTGGCATTGGTCAATGTCAACTACCCTACTATTAACTGGGAAACTTACTCAAGTACTCACTTCCAGGTTCAGCACTTCCTGGAATTTATCACCTCATATGCCCTGTATCAGGTGGTAACCTCCCTAATGAGGAGTGAAAACATACTAGAAGTGGTCATCACCAACATGGGCAACAGATGCACCACAGCAGTGGTTATCTGGTCACTGGTTAGATGTGACCATGAGCTATTCACTGTTTCCACACCCAAGCATCTCCCCCCACCCACGGAAACCACAGTGTATACCTTTCCTACAGCTAAATTTACACTACTAGTGACAGGGGCGGGGGGGTTTCGCAGCCCCCACACTAAGAGGAAACACTACTCAAGACACAGACAGATTTGCAAATGCAATCTATAAGCACCTACACGGATGTATGGATCGTGCCATCACTGATAACCCAAGACTCACTCCTCCTAGACAAGGACACCAGTCTGGTGGACCTCTGCAATAAACAGGCTATACTACAGAAGTAGGAAAGTGTTCCAGACAAACAGCAAATCCCACAAGGGGTAGACATCTGTGACCACTATTAGTATGATATGTAGGTCCCTCATGACATCATCCAAGGCTAACAGCAGGAAAATACACAATGATTCAAAAGATAACCACAAAGCCTTCTTTGGCTACGTCAAGGATCTAAGTGGTGACACACAGATTTGCACTGTGCCTGTGAAATATAGCACAAAATATGCTGACCCTACTGATATCACCAACATCCTTGCCGATACATTCAGTGTGTACTTCACCCCCTAAAGAGCCCACAACACTACCCGGAAGGTACAGTATCCACACATCAGAGACACACAGGTGGAAATGGCCATCTCTAACAGTAGAGCAGACCATCAATGGAGGAAGATATTGTTCCAGACTGCATCTTGCAAACTGTACAAGACAACCTGACTCCCCTACCTAATTAAGCTTTTCAACCTCAGCCTCTCCACAGGCTACATGCCCATACAATGGTGCATGGCAATGGTTATTCCACTCCATCAAGGTGGAATCACAACTGACCATGGTAACTACCACCCCATAAGCCTGACTAGCCTGGTCTGCATTGGTATGGATCGCATCCTCATGGCACTCATTAGCAAACACATTGGTAACCTCCGAACATGTGACCCAACCCAGGTCAGCTTGGTTGTGTGCAGTTCATGCCTACTGAACCTGTTTGATGTCTTACATACAGTCACCAAGATGTTAGATGATGGGAGAGGTGGTTCACACATACTACCTGGACCTTGCCAAGGCTTTTGACACCATGCCGCACTCAGGTATTATTGATAAACACACCAGTCTGTACATACACCCATACATCACAGGTTGGGTTGCCAACAGGCTTACACACAGAACCCACATGGTACGACTAGTGGTCCCCAGGTCCAACTCTTGACCAGTCAAGACTGGTGTCCCACAGGACTCAGTCCTGGGAGCCCTACTGTTTGGCATATACTTCTCACAGGTACAGGCAAACACAGGTGGACTACGGCAGACCATGTTTGGCAATGACTGCAAACTGGGAGCCATGACTGATAGTTCAGCTGACACAGACATCTTTCAAGGGGCCTCACAGAGACCGACACAGGGTGTCAACATCATGGCCTCCAGCCAAGTGCCACTAACTGCATGGTCATTCCATTGTGAAATATTAAGTACCCACATATTAACACATAAGTGGCAGCCACTTTAATAAGGATGAAGTAATGGGGTATCTGGGGACTAAGGTAGATAGTGATCTCCCCTTTGACAATCATATCTCCAAAGTAGTTAGGACATCCTTCTATGTAGACCATCTGATTACTAAAGGATTCCCATCTAGACATACTGGGGTTATAGTGCCCCTTTACTCATCACTCATCAGTCCCATCATAGGGTATAATAACCCATTTGGGATGTACCTCAGAAGACACTTCCAACAGCTGGAAGGTCCACGAATGTACCTCGCCAAGGGGATTACTGGCCTCAAACATATGCCCTATGCAGCCAGACCGAATAAACTCCTGCTTTACTCAGTGGCATCTCGTTTACCCAGAGATGATCTCTGCTGGCCAACACAGCCATGTCAAACTCAGGCTTAATGGATATGCTCCACCTATGAGAATCCATGTCACAGTGAGCCACACACTGTAGTGAGCTGAACCTTGCCACAACAATAACTGGAAGATGCTGGAGGGATGGATTCCTGTCACAGACACTCCACATACTTTGGAACAATATCCCTAACTACATTATACAGAGCCCCTCACTAACACTCTGCAAGAGGAACCTTGAAGAGTGGATGGGGAACAGTAGATGCACCCCAGAGATCCCGCCATTGGCTCTGCTCCACAGAGGGACAGTTAATGAATCAATGGGGTGGCAAAAGCTAACACATTTTGGCTAGGCTTATGAATGGCTTCTAGCAGTTGGCCAAGTACCTACCTATGAACCTATACATACAGTATCAGCACATGCTGATAGCTTAATTTACTAATCAGATGTTGACTTATCTTGTGCCAATGGCAGTTGTGTGTGCAACAGTTGAGGGCTGCCTATGTTGGCTGCACACAGTAGACTGCCTATACATGACAATTTACAGGTAGTCTTGTGTGTGTGCTATCCAGTTTTACTGTGTGTGCAGGTGGAGAAAAGTGTCAATCCCTAGGTGCCTACACTGTCAGTGTGTGTGCTATACATTCCCCCCTTGCCAAGGCATGGGCATACTGGGCATGCCTCCATCTGCCTACTGGGGCTTGCTCAGGGTGTTCATGGTCTGTGTACCTCTGTGCCTGTGGGGCCCTTGGCAATAGTGGTGGGCTGTGAGGGCCTTCACCATTCTGTCCCTGCTGCAGCTGTTTCCGAAGGATCATATTGTGTAGCATGGCACATACTATGAAGATGTGGGCACATGTGCCTGGAGAGTACTGCAAGGCTCTACCAGATATGTCCAAGCAACGGAAACATGATTTCAGCATCCCAAACACATGCTCTATGATGATTCTGGTTTGTGTGTGTGCCTCATTATGGCGTTCCTGCATGGGTGTGTGTGCATTTCTGATGGGAGTCATCATCCATGGTTCCAGTGCATAGCCAGCATCCCCCACCAGGTGGCCATTTGGGATGTCCCCCCTGGCAAATAACTGATACAGCTGTGAGGCATGCCAGATGTAGGAGCCGTGATAGCTTCCAGGCCTGTCAATGCACACATCCATGATAATGCCCTGGGCATTGCACATGACCTGGCAGTTGATGGAGGGGTATCCCTTGTGGTTTATGTAGCACTTTCCCTGCTCACCGGATGTTGACTTGATGTGTATGTGCGTGCAGTCTATTGCACCCAGTGCCTCTGGGTATTCTGCCACACGGTGGAAGAGACGCATATTGCTGGCCAACTCCTCCTGCATTCGGGGGCAGTATATGTGCTCATTGGCATGTGGTAACATGGCATCCAGGAACTGGTGTAGTACCCTGGATGTTGATGCCTGTGAGATCCCCATGATATCCCCAGTTGGTCTTGAAAGGTACATGTAGCTAGTATTCTCAGGCTTACACATACCTTCGTATCCACTGGGATGGGTTCCCCTCTGCTTGTTCTGGCTCTGAGATGTGGCCAGCACAGCTCCACAAGTTGCTGTAGGATGTCCCTGTCCACCTTGTAATGCTCTACTATTTCCAGATCATGTAGCCCCTGGTAGGTTACCCTGGGTCTAAACACTCTACTACTACTCTGGTGCCTGAGGTGGTCATGTGCATCATCCTCCACACCACCTTCAGTCTCCAACACATGCTGGTGGATCAAAGCTATGGCAGCCCCTAACATGTACATACTAAAAGTTCCCTGTCTGTATACTTCACTGGTGCAGAGTGTATGGGAATACACAAATGTGTGTGAGGTGCTTTCACACTTTATACTATTGTGCTATGGATGCTACTGATGTCATTGGGTGTGTATGAGCTATTCCAGCTACAGAGTGTCTTAATTATGGGTTTTACAAAGTACTGCAAGTGTGAGGCTTTTACTGTGGAGATATGCTTGCCTGCCTTGATTAATCTGTTGCCCTTTAATTTACTTTTAAACCTGGATCCCTTCCCTTTATCAGGCATGCATCCACCTGCCATCTTTCTTGTTTTGTACTTTCCCTACTCAGTCATGGCAAAATGTGTCTTGTAGCTGATATACTGCAAATCGGCTTTGTTCTGCTTTGACACTTTACTGTTTTCTTTGCAGTACAGCCCCTCCCCTTTCCTGTTCTGCAGGTAGCTGCTTGCAGCCTTGTTAGCTGTTGTCAATTGCCCACTGTAGGCTCCTAGGTGTTAATTAGTCATTTGTACTCCAATTTCCCTGCTGCAGCATTTCCTTATTTATTTCCTATATCCTTCCTGTTTCAGCTGCAGTGCACACCACACAAACCCGTTTACTGGGTTTATGCGCGTTTTCATCAATGTTCACATGCATACTCGGTTACCTTGTGTACTCTCAGCTAAGCAAAGCTATGGCCAGTTCAACACACCCCTATCCTGCAGCTTTGCCTAGCGAGGGGCAAACCAGTTTGGCAATGCTCCGATGTGCTTACAGCAATGGCGACACACCCCTCCCTTGATGTCATCTTTATCTCAAGGGTACACCTCGGTGTTATAACGCTATTCTGTGAAGTGCATCCCTACACCAGTGGGGAATCTGTGATTCACTATTACTCCTCTCATTTGCATGGCATTGCCTACTAATTCCTAGCTACTGCGCATAACACTGTCACAGCCCCTTAGCAACCCTTGCGCCATAGTATGATGTAGCATGCCTGCCATTGACTATTATGGGGAAATCGTGATATGTGTTACATTGTAGTTTTATTCTTTATTTTTATATTTTCCTTGCGATCCCCTATGTGCGCCGCTGCCCTGCACTTCCACGTCGTGATAGTGCGACTATATATATTAAATGTTAATTTTATATTTTGTACATTTTTTATGCCAATGGCTATATATTTAGCCATTGGCATATATTAACAATATAATACATGTGTTTGGTTGGCTGTCATGGCTCCGATTTTATGTTTGCAAAAATGTAAACTGTTTTCTACGGTTTACATTTCTGCATGCTTACACTACACCTGCACCACTTCCTGGATCGCTACATACCTTCATTTGCATGCTACACTGCTGCACATGGTGTAATTAGCATACAGGGCCCGAGAGTTGTGCAGGGATAGCATACGTAGGTAGTGCACGTGGGAACAGCTCGTACCTGGATCGCTCGGTGGCCATATTTGGTGTTAGAATGCCGACGCTATGCCTGCACCTGGTGCAAGCTTTATGAATCCCAGGGCCTGTTTTTCCTCTCACTCCATATTGTAATTACAGTTTGTATTATACTACCTTAATTTGTCTGAAAATTGGCTAAAATTTCTCCATGTTAAATCATTGTCATATAAGTTGTATCTGTTCTTGACCAAAGATTTCACATTATGTCTAATTTGATATAATTATTTAAACTATAGATGTTTGTGTATTATTTTGAAGATTTTAAAATTATAAAAATTTGTTCTTAAAATCTTTTTCTAATATTTTGGCGCTTCTCAACATGGGCCACCACTGAAAATGGGCGTGTGTGACAGTTGTCTGAAGTTTTGCTACCTTGATCATCTCTCGTACAGTCATATTGCCATAGTATGTGTGTATATGTATGTATGTGTGTGTGTGTGTGTGTGTGTGTGTGTGTGTGTGTGTGTGTGTGTGTGTGTGTGTGTGTGTGTGTGTGTGTGTATTAACATACTGTATAAAAAAATAAAAAACACAGGACTTACTACAGACAACTGGACTTCTTTTTTGGACCTATTTAAAGTGCCCTCCTCTGCCTCTGCAGGAACCTGTGCCTGCACTGTTGTGCTATATGAGGGATCCCTGTCAGGGATGACAGGTGATACCACAACTCCTACCAGTTTTTTTTCCCTTCTGAGATTCTTGTTCCCACGTACAAGTCCAGCAAGTATGACTCCTGCAGCATGTAGGGTTACCACCTGTCCTTCTTTGGGCAGTTGTGTCCTGTGAAAAAAATGGCAAATGTCCTGAGATTTTAGGACAAAAAATATTTCATAAGTTTTCTGTAATAGTTGGATAAAACAGTTATTTTTATCTGAAACAACTAGCTACTATAAGAAATAGCACAAGCAACTTAAATGCTACTAGAATAAGCTTTTGTTTTGACAAAAAATGAAGTTCTGTCCTCTGTTCTGGGTATGTTTTGTTCTGCAAAATCTCACATTTCTACAAAAAATGTCCCACTTTGGGCATTTGAATAGGTGGCAACCCTAGCAGCATGTACAGGAGGATTTTTGTCTCTTTGTCAAAATCAGATTGGGACTTGACACTTAAAATGGCAGTACAAGAACGACATGTATAAGATAGATGCTAAGTGACATTAGGATGGGGACCACATCCTTTGAAGTGTGATATCACTGCCTGCCTATACATCCAAATAGGACCTATGGAACTGACAGCAGTGAAAACATTTGGTGTGATAAAAGGTCATGTAGTCCCATGAAGTTTCATTTTTTTCTGGTTCCATTTTGTTTGGAAACCATCCTTCCTTGTAACAGAAAGAAAGAGGTTTGTCCCATGATGTTTTTATTTTTATTTATTTATTTTTAAGAAACAGAAATATTTTTTGGTATAAGACTTGTGGTTTACATGTATTTGAGGATATCAATACATGCTGAATTTTAGTACTGCAGCATTTTTTTTTTGGGGGGGGCACAATACCAAGTCTATAAAAGTACATCAGTAAAGTCTGTCATTAGTATGTTGTGGCCTTTTGTTTTTCCTGTGGTCGGTTATGCGTAGGTTTTGAACCCTATGAGGTTATGGGTAGGTTTTGAACCCTGTGGTAGGGATTGTGACTGGAAACGAAAACTGGGTGGAGTAAAAGCAGTTAGCCAGAGTTTAATTTGTCATTACTAATCTTAGAAGTGCATACATACCAAACGCAATGTACTACAACTACTGGAACGTGACTGAGGTATGCTTGCTGCTTAGGCGTGTTCAAGAGCTCATCATCTTTCAGTGCAGCTCACGCCACTCCAGTCGAATACACTTTATACCTATAGGAGGTGAGACATGTGCAGTGATACTTCTCATATAGCTTAGTGCAGCTGAGCCTCATTTGCATAAGAACTTTGTAAATAAACCCTAACGCACAGTGCATCGTTTTAGGCTCCAACCTAAGAAGAATGCACCCTTTGGTATATACCTAACCAGGCATATCCAACAATTGGAATGTCCACAGTGGCTCCTCACTAAAAGAATACAGGGCATAAGTAAAATGTCATATGCAGACTGCCTCAAGGCCCTATCCCTGTATTCTGTCTTCTACAGGCTTTGAGAGGAGATCTATACCTGGTGTACAGGGCATTGTCAGACCTCCTGAATATCCACAAAACAAACAGCACAAGAATTACCCGTTCTAAAGATTTAAACCTTGCCTGTGATATAAATAGGACCTGCTGGAGAGATAGGTATGTATCCCAGAGACTACCACACCTATGGAACTGGCTCCCCAGCCATGTGAAGCAGAGTTCCTCCCTAACCCAATTCAAGTGCAATTTGGACAATTGGATGGGAAACCGGAAGTTCATCTCTGGTTTGGCACCTATGTCTCTAATGGACACAGGTAACTTGTAAATGGTTCATCTCCAAGGGTATCAGATCTTGTCAGAGATTTGGGATGCATGGCTAGGCTTCAAAAGGCCCTTGTAGTCATTAGCCTAGTAAACACCTATGAACCGCGTTCATTTGTTCATAGGTTCATAGGTAGGTGCTAGGCTATCTGCCTGAGGGCATTTATAAGCCTAGCCAGAGTGTGTCTGCTTTCGACACCCCATTGATTAATTAACTGATCCTCTGTCAAGCAGAGCCAATAAAGTGATCCCAGGGGTGTATTTTCTGTTACCCATCCACTCGTCAAGGTTTCTCTTGAAGAGTGTTAGTAAGGGTCTCTGCCTGATGTAATTTGGAATTTTGTTTCAAAGCATGGGGAGTCTCTGTGACAGGAATCGATCCCTCCAGCATGTTCTATTTATTGTTGTGGTGAGGTTTAGCTCACTTGAGCGCGTGGCTCGCAGTGAATTGAGTTTCTTTAGGTGGAGCATGTCCATCAATTCCCCTTGGTGAGGTACTTTTGTGGTCTTTCCAGCTGTTGGAAGTGTCTTGTGAGGTACATCCCAAATGAGGCATTGTACTCTATGATGGGTCTAATGAGTGATGAGTAGAGAGGCACTAGAACCTCTTTATTTCTAGATGCGAACCCTTTAGTAATTAGATGGGTCACATAGAAGGATTTCCTAACTACTTTGTCAATATGATTGTCAAAGGAGAGATTACTATCTACCTGGGTCCCCAGATCTCTTATTACCTCTTCTGTAATAAGGGGGCTGCCAACTATGTGGTAATTCGTGGGTGTTTTGTTTTTCCCAAACGGGATGACTATGCATTTTTTGGCATTTAGCTTGAGGCCATGACTTTGACACCAGGTGTCCATCTCAGTAAGGCCTTTTTGGAGGATGACCATGTCAGCTGGAGAGTCAATTTTGCTCCCAGTTTGCAGTCATCGGCGAACTTGGTTAGCCATAGTCCTCCTGTGTTTGCCTGTACTTCTGAGAAGTATATGCTGAACAGTAGGGGTCCCAGGACTGAGCCTTGTGGGACACCACTTGTGACTGGTTTAGAGTCAGACCTGGAGCCTGCTATTCTTACCATGTGAGTTCTGTCTGTAAGCCAGTTGGCAATACATCTCATGACATAGGGGTTTATGTTCAGGCTGGTGAGTTTTTCTGTAATACCTGAGTGGGGAATGGTGTTGAAAGCCTTGGCAAGGTCAAGGTAGGTTGTGCGAACCACCTTTCCCTCATCTATGGCCTTGGTGACTGTCTCAAAAAAGTAAACCAGGTTTAGTAGGCATGATCTGCCCTTAACAAAGCCGAACTGGGTCAGGTCAAGTGTTTGAAGGTTCCCAATGTCTTTGTTAATGAGTTCCATGATGATGCGCTCCATAGACTTAGAGACCAGGCTAGTCAGGCTTATGGGGCGATAGTTACCAGGGTCAGTTGTGGCACCTCCATTGTAGAGAGGAATATCTGTTGCTGTGCACCATTCTATGGGCACGTAGCCTGTGGAGAGGCTGAGGTTGAACAGTGTTGTTCTATAGTTCGTGGAAGACGCAGCCTGGGAAACCATCTGGTCCCACTGATGCTGTGTTTTTGGCTTTTGAAAGGGCTGTTTTCACCTGTGCATCTGTGATTTTTAGGACACTACACTTTTCCGGTATTGTTGTGGGCCCTTTTGGAGGTGAGAGGGGGGTGAAGTTTGCACTGAATCTATCTGCCAGAATGTTGGCAATATCAGTAGGTTCAGTATATTTTGTGCTATTTTGAACTAGTTCAGTGCATATCTGCGAGTTGCCACTTAGATTCTTAACATAGCTAAAGAAGGCTTTGTGGTTATCTTTTGAATCCTTGGCTATTTTTCTTTTGAAGTTAGCCTTAGATAATTTCATGAGGGACCTTAGTTTCTTACTGATACTTATAAGAGATGTATTTCCTTCTTGGAATTTGCTTTTTTTTCTGAACTAGTTTCCTTCTTCTATTGTTTAGCCTATTTACTGCAGTGGTCCACCAAACTGGTTTCCTTCTCTTAGAGGAGTGAGTCTTGGTTTTGCTAGGGATGGCATGATCCATGCATCCTTGTAGGTGCTCATAGAGTGCATTTGTAAAGGTTTCTGCATATTGGGCAGTGTTATCCTTTAGCGTGGGGACTGTGAAACTTACCACCTACGTCTTAAGTAAGGTGAACTTTGCTTTAGAAAAGCTTTTTTTACTGTGGTTTCCTTAGTTGGGGTGGTGATGGGGTGTGGACATCCAGAGTGATTAGTTTATAGTCTGTTCTAACCAGTGATGGGTTGACATCTGGTGTGGAACCTCTGTTGCCCATGTTGGTAATGACCAGGTCCAATATGTTTTCACCTCTGGTAGGGGAGTTTACCAGCTGATCCAGGGTGTTTGAGTTGATGAATTCCAGGAAGAGCTGGGCCTGGGAATTTGAACTCAAGTAGTTTTCCCAGTGAATGGTAGGGTAATTGAAATTGCCCAGTATCTGGATGTTCGGTAGGACCTTTATGTTTCCCAGTGTCTCCAGAAAGGTGGAGTGGTAGTCCTGGGTCAGGGAGGGTGATCTGTAGCAGGCCACAATTTGCATTGCAGATTTGCCCGATGTTAGTTGCACATGGATGATCTCAGAGGTATCATGCTGCGCCACTAACCTGGAGGTGCAGGTATCCTTGATGAATATGGATACACCCCCTTTTTTTTGTGTTTCAGTCCATGTTCTGTGGCTGAAATGTGTGGTATGAGTTGTAGCCCGGTAGTGCTGGGGTGTTCTCTGGAGCCTTGAACTAGGTTGCAGTTACTGCACAGATGTCGTCGTTCTCCATACTGAGGAGTGCTTTGAACACGTGCCTTTTGAGATTTAAACTCCTGGCATTCAGTAGCATAACCCTCAGTTTTTTGTTAATTGTTCTGTTTACGGAGGTGGGTTTGACTTTTGAGCCATGCCTAAAAAAGGCACTATGGGGGCAGCAAGAGCCTTGGCCAGTATGTGAAAGCCTAGGGGTGACAGGTGCAAGCCATCTCTTGTGAAGCAATGCGGCTTGTCGAGCATGTCGTCCCAGGCTGACAGACACTGTATCCCTGTAAATGACACCAGAATCTTAGCCAATTGTTGAAATTGATAATTTTTTCTTTATATTGAGGTATCATTCTTGGTGAGGGCAGGATGCTACTCAGGGTCAGGGTCATATCAGCCTGGGCTGCATGATCAGAGAGCTCTTCCATGTCTCTTTTCATGTAGTCCAGGGAGGTACGTCTCAGGTCATTCACACCAACATGAATAATGACAAAGTCACATTTGTACTTGTTCTGGAGTGACCTGATTGCTTATGTAATGTGGCGGATTCTGGCTCCCGACAGGCAGCTAACAGTAACCTTCTGCTTGTCCAGCCTACTGAGTGGGATGTCAGTGTGCCTGACTATAGAGTTACCTATTACTAGTGTGTTAGGTATGTTATTTCGCCTTAAGGGCTGTGATTGTGCGGCACACTGATTTTGTGTTTTATGTGTTGTCTGGTTTATGACAGGAAGTGCAGATTGTTTGGGTGCCTGCTTTGGAGGTCTCTGATGCTTTTGCAGGTTTTTATTTAGAGCCTCCGAGTATGATTTTGTGTATTTATATGTATTTTTTGCCAGTGCTGTTTTAGTAGGTCTGTGTGCAGCTGGAGTTGTGGTGCAAGTGTTAACCTTCTCCACTTGACTGTCTGTTCCAGTCTTGGGTGGAAACAGCTTAGCTTTCAGTTTGGCTGTATAATTGCATCTCTCGCATATGTTAGTGTTTTGTGGTAGGAGGAGAGGGTTGTCTGTGTACATGAGGCAGTTATAACATTGACTCAAGATACCCAGTTTCACCAGTTGGACTGGAGAGTGCACCTGAAGTTGCACTTTGGTCATGCATAAATAGTAGGGTGAGCTGCTTAGTCGCTTGGTTGGTGAGGGGTGAATAAAGAACCTTGCCCTGCTGGGCAGTCACTGTCAGGGTATATTAGTGCTTGCTATTAGGTCTGAGCAAGTGCTGGACTGTAGGATGCTTTTTGAGTGCTTAGGTTGAGAGTTAGACTAGTTTCAAGGGAAAAACTGAAGAGGAGACTTAGTGGAGCCGGGACTAATTTAACTGTAGCTAACTGGCACTGCCTGGTGCACAAAATTGTGCAAATGCGGTTTTTATAGTAGGGAAATGAAAGAGATAGAAATTAGCCCAAAATGGCCAATAAACTACAAACTTCTGGGCTGGAACCACTCCTCCAGGGACAGATAGTTTGCTCAAAGCTCCCCTCTCTCACAGGTGAACTTCCTTCTATCCAAGTAAGGTATGGGCAACTCTGAAACTAGCATCACAGCACTGAATTCAGCACTAGCCTGAAAACTGGACTATACTAGCTTAAAAAGGTGGGAAACAAGGAATTTTTTGGTTGTTTTGTTTTTCTTTTAAAAGATAAGGCAAAAACAGTAAAAAATACACTTAAGACAGCTTTAAACGACTACAAATGACCAGAAAAGGCTATTGCAATTTAGTGTGTAGCCTACAACAGTTAAACAAATTATTTAAACAAAAAACAACTTTTTAAAAGTGCAGGCAGTCAAATAAGCTTTTAAATCACAATAAACGCTGGAAAAATCTGAGTTTAAGCGGAAAACAAGAACCAGAATAAGTAGAAATTAGTGGGAAAATGCAGTAATTAATGTAATTCATTATGATTTGGTGAGCAGGAGTCTTATATTTACTTGTAAGATACAATAGTTAATAGTATTCTCAAGGTTTATGAATGACATGCTGAAAATATGTAAGGTGCCACTTTTAGTACTGTAGACATGTGTCAAGTGGCTTACTGTTGACTCTTACCACTATAAATTGTGAAACGATAGTTTAATGGCAAATGGCAGGTGATTTTGAACTAATTAATTCCATACAGTAACATTCTCAGTATCACACTGTTACAGTCAACATATACCTGCAGATGTATCAATACTGCAGCAGAGAACAGCACCACACAGGCAGTCTGGATAACAGCAATGAAAAAAAGAACTCAGAATTATTGCTACAAGGTGTATTTATATCATTATTTCCCTGTACTTCTGTAAAACAGTGCCACTCATGGTCAACGTTTACTATTATACAAGGATGCCAAGTGCCAGTTTGTTTACTGCTTTTATCACACTATATGATTGCAGGTTACAACATGATGCAACAACAGGGAACAAGACACAGGAGAGACAACTTCAGTTCTGAGAAGAATCATATCCTTATGGATGCTCTGAGGACATATGGGAAATGCTTATTTAGAAAAGGTACCCAAACAGGTAGAGACAGAGAGAGAGAGAGAGAGATTGAAGGCATGGAATCAAGTAGTGGCTGACATTAATACTGTAGGAAGAAGGAAATGCACCCTGGCACAGAGCAGGAAAAGAGCCAAAGGCATGATGGGATGTGCCAGGACCACTGCTAGGCAGAATGCAATTGGATGTAACAGCACTGGTGGTGGCCCTTTCATAGTCTGACCTTTAACACCAAATTAGGGGCACTTTCCATCTATAAGAGACAATGAACTGGATGCAGATGAGGAAGCTACTGGCATTATTAGAGGTGGTGCTGGCACCAGTGTCTTCCCACAGTTAGGCAGTATGGCAGGTTGGTCATTCAGAGTAGCTTATGTTACTTTTTATGGTAAAATGTGCACATCATTCTTACATGTCTCATTCTCAGGTATGCCATCAACATTAGAGGCAGCAGAAAATCAACAGGCAATGCATAGTAAGTTGTGTCATCCTATCTACACATAGAAATAGGTACACCTGACACAGGCCAAATTAATCACATGTCCTCATATCTCGTCACAAGGTCAGGAACAGAGCAGAACTGATCTTACAACAGGTTGATGTTGACAGCAGGATGGCAAGTGTAATTTCAATTGTGTTGGTGAGAAAGTTTTTGGCTGTATAAAGCATATCTCTAATTATCATATTACAGCTGCAGAACAGTCTCACACAGTCACAAAGCCCCTACACCACAGCAGGTGGAAAACTACTTAAGAAGTGACAACAAGTCACAGACTCACCAAATTGAGGACATATCATTACCTTGGTGAGAACACGCAGCTCGACACCAGCTTCCTGTGCACAATCTGAACCCCAAGATGAACAGACTACCATTTTCAGAGGTAGCAGTACCTACTATTACACCACAGCTGCCCAATACCAAAAGATGTGCCATGACATGGTTCATGCTCAAGCTACTGCCACTGAGATTCTAGTAGAGATGGTTAGAGTGCTGAGGGGTATATGTGAGGGCTTTCACCAGTACATGTAAATTGTTGAGGCCAGAGACAATGCCACAATGATTCTCATGAGTAGTATGGTTGCACACACAGCATCCATGTCAGCCTATATAGCACACTTATAAAGGCTTACCAGACACACGTTGGCGGAAGTGGCCATGAGACTTTCCTGTCTTCATGCATGATGGATGAGTTGGCCACAAACCACATGCATCTCAAGAAACTGCTGCAGGCATTTCACTGGATTACACAGTGAAGAAAGTAGTCAGGCCTTGTCAGATTTCAACAAATGGACAGACCTATTAGTCAAGGACTAGGCCTCACCGGACTGTTAGGGCAATATCAAAAGGTTCTCCAGCATCCATTAGATTCCACTATCAGAGCAATTCAGTATCAAATATGCCAGCACTTGTTTTCAATCTACGGGGTCATCAGATACACTGTCCTTAGCAGACATTGTGCATAACTTACACTTTTAAAATCACTAAAAGTACACGCTCAGCACTCCACCTTACACAGAAGGCTACAGCAGGGCACCCCCTAGGAATCTGAAAAATACATACCAGACAATATCAAAGAGGGGATATATATATATATATATATATATATATATATATATATATATATATATATATATATATATATATATATATATATATATATATATATATATATATATATATATATATATATATATATATATATATATATATATACATACACACACACACACACACACACACACACACACACACACACACACACACACACACACACACACACACACGCACACACACCCACACACACATACACACACACACACACACACACACACACACACACACACACACACACACACGCAGTGTATATACAAACTCAAAAGCAGCTAATGCTGACAGTTAAAATAATGACCCCACTTCACTGAATGCACATTACCATCAATGTGCATTAAAAACAAAGAGAAGAGATGCATTAGCTCCAATTAGGAAAGATCTCATTATTGGCTACTTAGGAACTCTGAATTTCATGATGTCACTTCTAGTGCAAATCAGCACTTTCCTGTGTAAACACCTCTGGTGGCCCATGTATTATGATAGCACAGGCACCCCCTTAGTGATTCTCCCACACACACATGCACTCATACAAACACCGATCCTACCTATCCACTATCTAACTCACTACTCCGACCACCCAGGCAGGCATATAGTCTCACACAAGCATACACATGCACACACACACACACACACACACACACACACACACACACACACACACACACACACACACACACACACACACACTTTAAACTCCCTAAAACGTACCTCCAATGTAATTTCCCCATTGAAAGCTATGGCAAGGTGATCAACAGTCCTAGTTTTTCCAGGACAGTCCCAGTTTTGAAGTCTCTGTCTCAGAATTCCAAACGTTGTCTTTGGGACACAGAAATGTCCCAGTTTAGACCCCAACCCCATGTATAAAAAAATTGGAACAGGAGTTGTGGAAAGATGACGACTGCCTTAGTGAAGCAACTACATTTCCCATGCGACTGCTCTGCTTCTGATGCATGCCCATTGCGGTAGCAGGGCGGTTAGTTATTGCTCTCTTCCAGGAGCTGCAAAATCGGGATTTTCGATGTGTAAGAAGCTTAGCTGTCACCTTAACATTTGGGATTGTCTATGGCTATGAAGTTATATGCCTCAATTGGATAAGGTTTATATTTGTATTTGAAAAGCTGACATGTTAGATAAAGAGGTAGTAACTGAGAGATTTTCAGATGTATGTGCAGCCCATTTGTCTTGCTGTGTTGATCTTTTGAGATGTGTTAAGATTAGAGATCTGTTGCAGTATAGCTGTAACATCCTTTATAACAATGTTTTTATCTAGCACTTTTTTGTGTTGATATTTTTTTAACAAAGTGTTATTAAATGTAAACATTTCATTTTAATAAAAAGTAACATTATGTATTACTAACTTGTGGCACAGTTATAAAACAAATTGGGAAGTCTAGTGGATGCAGTGCATACAGACTTCATTAAGATGTTTGATACGGTGCCTTAGTGGAAGGTAGTAGGATGTTGGAATCAGATTGGTGAAGTGCTTAGAAAACTAAGAGGCCAGATAAGAGCTGATAAGAGGCCAAAGGTAGTGATTAGAAGTGTGGAGGGGGATCTCTGTAGCTATGTCTGAGTGATTATCTGTGGTTTCACTTCATTTACATTTGGAATTGATCACTGATATTTCTGAGTAAGTCCAGTCTGTTTACTGATTTTAAGATTGGAGGGATAAGTGCCACTGTTTACAAAATTGGTAGGCACGTGAATGCTTGAGTTCAGTTAACTCATTACATCTGAGTGATGCCTTCAGGTGCATCTGCAGTTAACTCCTACTGCTGCATCTAAAGTCAAATATTGCTTGTTCATATTTACATTAATAATTCCAAAACCATGCTATGTACAAGGTTTTAAAAGATTTCATCTTAAAGCTTACATAATGGCAAACTCAACTGCATTAATATTTGACCTCTGTCTAGTGCAGGTAAATATATATTAACTGTTTTTTTATGATATTATTTTATAGAGATACTTTTCACATTTTTCTAAATATCTCAACAACCAAGTAACACAGACATAACTCCTTGGCCTCATATGAAAGCTCTCAGCTAGATGAATAAAATATGGATGACCGTAAGTGTGTAACTTGAGTGGTTGCTGAGATACTGTAAGTTGTTTACAAAATATTACAAATGTAATAGTTACTGTGTTTATTGTAACTTATAAAATTCGGGTTTAAGACCTAGAACCTAAAGAATACTACCACTATAAAAATAATTTGTGCTGAAGAGTTTGCCCCAATGGTTCCAGAGATATGAACATTTGTTTGATTTGATTCTGTCAAAAGGCTTAGGCTCATTGGAAGTTACAGTGCAAACTTCCTGAGCTCCATTGGAGTGAATGGTTAAATAACACAAAGGCAGTACACTTTGTGTTGAATTTGGAGGCATTTTGTATATTAGAAGTTCCCCAAGGGTGAATGGAGGGGAAAAATGTCTACATTTTATATTCAGGCTTAACCATTTTGTGTAGTGAGAGAGCAGTATAAAAGATCAACAGAATGTGGAATAACAGTAATTCCATGAGTGGAAAAACAGACATGGAAAATAAGGATAACGGCACACAATGTTAAATGTTATTTTGCATGAGGGGACAGTCTCTGTCCTGTATCCTAACTCCCTCACTGTTACAAATAGAGACTGCACAGCCTTCAGGCAAGTCAAAACTGTCTTATCACCACAACTGCACAGTTTCACTGTTCTTTAAAGCTTGAGTTTATTACATTTGTTTGACTAATCTTGTCAAATGTACTGGTACCAATCCTGGCATCCAGCAGAATTCTGAGATGCATGAATAAGGAGAGGATTATAGGGATGAAGATGATGTCCTTTCATTCTAGACGATTACTGCATTTAGGTTTGGGGAGCATGCTGGTCTTCACTTAGCATAAAAGACCTTTTTTTTTTTTTAAGTAAGCAAGGTGCAACTTAAGTGTCCCGGTTTAGGTCCTGTACTAAAATGGTCACCTTGAGCTATGGGTGAATGCAAACTTTTGACTGAGTTCACTTATGCATCACTCATCTTTGTAAATGCCTTACAGAAGGCATTTTTGGTGGAGAGCACATGGCTATTTAGCATAAGCCACTCACCTAGAATGCCTCATTAGCATTTGTGGTAGGCCACAGAGACAGCCCACCTTGGTGTTTCACCTGTTTGAGATAAAGCACCGAGGATGGGCTGTCTCTCAATCAGAAATGGTTATGCCAGTTGTTAAAAGGGCTTACAGCTGGCAGTAAGCTTTATGAATCCTAGTTGTAGTCTTCATTATCATACCCCTAGTAGTCAATTCCCAGCTTACTGAATGCTACTTACTGAAACTATACTTTCATTGAATTAATATCCTGGTCAAGTTTATATATTTGTCCAGAGTGTGCAGATGTGTGGTGATATACATAAGTATAACATCTGGTCTATATACTAGCAGTTAGTTTCTATAAAAGACAAATGCCAGGTTGGCAGGTGTGTATGAATGTCAATGAGTATGTTTGTGTGTGGGCTTCAGGGCTTGAGGGGTGGGGCTTTGTGAAGATCAGGTTTGTAGTGAACAGGTCCTGTTTGTGTATGTGTTTTGTTTGTGTGACTGAGTGGTAGAAAGGTAGCAGTGTGTATGTGTAGGTAGTTGAGATGTATGTAGTCTGATGTTTGTGGTGTGTGTTTTTTGTGTGCTACAGTGAATGGTTGAATAATAGCAGTGTTTGTGTGTGTGTGTGTGTGTGTGTGTGTGTGTGTGTGTGTGTGTGTGTGTGTGTGTGTGTGTGTGTGTGTGTGTGTGTGTGTGTGTGTGTGTGTGTAAGCATGTAGGGGATTCAATGTGTGTGGTGGAAAGGCAGTGCGAGATTGAGGGTTGTTATGAATGTGGGTCTTGTGTTTAATTGTGAATGTGTGTAGATAGGGGATATGGCTTATGTTGGTGTAAGTGTGGGCTATGTAAAGGTTGTGTGAGACTGGTGTCTGTATGCCTGAGTGGCACTTACTCTAAGGTAAGTGTGATCTTGTAGTTGGTTGCATATGTTCTGTGAGGTAGGGAGTTTGTTGTCATATAAGAATTATATTTTCTGTGAGTTTTTGTGTAAGAAGTGTGTTTTCTGTGAATATTGCATGGCGATGGAGATTAACTTGTGTCCATGTATACCTTCATATGGCTACTGTAGGATCATAGGATCATAGTAAACATAAGGCAACTGAGTCTTGCAACCATTTATGTCTTGTCCTACTCTCTTGTGGAGGGACAGATCAGTACAGCCAGGGATCAATTTGTGAATATTCATCTAATCATACAAACCCTGTTTGAAGGAAGATAATGTATCATACTGCTTAATTTGCAGTGGGAGTGTATTCCAGAGGTTGGGAAGGCAATGTGTCATGAACCTATGCCACCAGTTTGTTTGTTTTTATCTGCTACTGAAATTTTGGATCCCTTGTTGTGGTATTTGTGAGACTATTCAATTTATGGTGAAGAAAATTATCCTAGACCACTGGGTCCCTAATGGCTCAGAAGGCAAGGTATAGATTTCCCCGCAGAAGTCTATAAGGCACTGAATCAAGGGACAGTGCTTCCAGTCTTTTCTGGTAGTTTAGGAGTTTTAAGCAAATTTTCACCTTAGTCAGGAAACCTCTTGGATCTTCCTAGTTGTTTGATATATCTACTGTGATATATCCCAGAGGGGGAACTGTATTAAATAATTGGCCTAATCTATGCTGAATGTAATGGAACAACAACTGCTTTGGATTTGGGAGATATCCTTTTGGCGATCAGCTGAACTAAGTAAAGGAATTCCAGATTATTATCATTATGTGATCAAAGGAGAAAGGATTATCAGCCTAAGTACCAAGGTCTCCACAACATTCTCATTTTGGAGTGGGATGTCATGTATAAGGGGAGGGATGATTTACCAAATGCAACTATATTGCACTTTTCAGCATTTAATTAAAGCCTGTTAGAACACAAGGTCTTTACAAGTATAAGTTCTTGTTGCTGGGCTTGGATGTCAGAAAGTGACTAATCAGTGGTCCCAGTTTTCAGTCATCTGCAAACTTGGTTAGCCAGAGGTCTTGGTTTGTGATCCGGAGGTCAGAAAAGTAAATGCCAAACAAAAAGGGGGTCCCAGCTTGGATCCCAGCAGCAGAACAGCACCCCTAATTACCTTTATACTCTCTGATGAGACACCTGCTACTTGCTCACTATGGCTTTGTCCTCCAGCCAGATTGCTATCCATCTTAGCACACACGGATCTAGTTGTAATGCATTTAACTTACTAACTATGCTAGCAAGGGTTTTAGTGTCAAAGGCCTTGGCCAGGTAGAGGTATACCGTGTGTATAGCATGGCCAATGTTAAGAGCTTGTACTACTGTTTCATTGAAGTTAACAAGATTCTTTAGATAGGATGTACCCTTAACAAAGCCAAACTGCTGTGGTTCTAGTCTGATGAGATGTTTATTGTCATAGTTAATCAGGTCAGTTATAATATGCTGCATGGCTTTGCACATTAGACCAATAAGGTTGATGGGATTATAATTCCCAGGGTCTATGGTGGGGCCATCCTAATAGAGTGGCATCACCATTGCTGTGTACCAAACTTCAGGGATGAAGCCATTGGCTAAACTCAGGATAAATAGTTTAAACATCCAGGTATATTATCAGGTCCTATTGAGGAAGTATTTTTTAGAGTTTGAGAACACCTTCATCTTTGCAGATAATGAGGAATCTGAATGCTTCAGTCATAAGTGGGCTTTGAATAATCATTTTTGGAGTGGAGCCACCACTGAATTTCTTAGCTAATGTGTTGGCAATGTCTACCAAGTCTGAGTAAGTGGTGCTATTGTGAATACATTCTTTGCAACGTTGTGTGATATTTCTTAGTTTCCTAACAAAAATAAAGGAAGATTTATAGTTGTCATTAGCTTTAGATGTTAACCTCAGTTCATAGGCAATCTTAGAATTTCTATTTTTCATTTATTTATTTTTAATTTTTTAGTCCATTTTCTAAAGTTGTCCTTGATTTGAGGGGCCTCAGATCTGCTGTTTACTTTAAGGAGTTTTTTTTTTAGATTTTAGTTATTTTGGTGGACCATCAGGGTGGTTTACCTTTAAATGGTCATTATATTTAGATCTGGTTGATACTGTTAATTCTATACATTTATCTAAATGAGCACATCATTTTTTTGTGCAGCTTCTTGCTGAGGTGATGTCTAAGGTAATTCTGGAATAAGGAAATCCTGAAACTTAATCACAGAATTTAATGTGATTTGTCCATTTGAAATCCTTGAATACTGAGACATTGGTATCATCAGGTTTAGAGGTCCTTATGATGAATGTCAGTAGCTTATGATCTGACTTAACCTGGTATAGAGATACCAGGGAATAGTGCATGATGAAACAATATTTTTAAAGATCAAGTCAAGAAGATTATGCTGTTAATCTGTTCCAGTAAGATTTTGTTTGTGAAATTTAATAATTTATGGGTAAATACTTCATTTGAGGTACAGGAGCTCTATTTTAGTGATGGGTAGTTGCAGTCTTCCAAAATAATGGAGTTTTTGTTTATAGGAAGATCATAGATTATATCCAGGAATTTTACATGATTATCAGGGGACATAGACGATGATGTGTAATAGGCTACAAGCTGATTGTTGATCTTGTTTAGTATGATTTGGAACTCAATGATCTATTTTTGTGGATCTGACTAGAGATGATATGGTTCCTAACAAATGTGGAGATGCCAACACAGTTGCCATTGGGTAAGAAAGCATTGTAGGTACAAAACCCAGGTATAGAGGGAGTGCTTTCTGAACATTTAAGCCAAGTTCCATTAATTACACAGATATGGATGCACCCCATGTAGGCATAGTGTTTATACTATTTACTTTATGAGCTTGTTTAGCTAAAGTGCATGGACAAATAAATGATTCTCAACTGGTCTAACAATGACATTTAGGAACAATTCCAAATTTCAGGATATTTCAAGGCCTGTGTCCCTGAAACATTTCCTGTGTTAGTTGGAGACTAGGTGAGTCAGCAGGGTTGATCTGAAGATTGGATAGCTATATACATTCCTGGTATATGACTGGTGTAGATTTCAGTTAAGAGTTGCTATCTTAGAAAAAAGTATTCTCTTAGCCACCAATGCAAAGTGAGAGTGCATTGATATCTCTGGATCTAAGGAATTAGGATCTGGTTCTGATGGCTAAGCAGTTTGCTAAAGGACAGCAACAGTCCTGATGCAGAAGCTTGAATTAATAGGCAGGGTAGATTTAAGTGTGCGCAACCATTGTACTTTCTTCAGGGAGATGCACCATTGCTCAAAATTATCATACAGTGAAGCAAATCTGCAGATTTTATTAAGTACTATGTTCAGGTTGGCTGGGACAGTGTACTCATGTTTGAGGACTAACACCTTCTTACCTCGAGTTCTTCTAGAATGAAAGGTAAGTGCATCTGGGATTCCTGTAGTATGCTTTCAGCTGTATAAGAACATAATAACAGGTTACTTCACTATGTTTTTGAAGAAAAGTGTTGGATCTAACCAGGAGCTGAGAAATGTGTGTGCTGCTATAAGCCTTATGCTGTATTATTGGGGTCAAGGAGCTCTAGGGATTGTGCGATCTTTCACTGACGTGCAAAACCGAAGAGCATGTGCAGGCAGCACTTCTGTCTGCTTTCTATAGGAAAGGTCATCTGCAGAAAGGATCTTTTGGGAGCTGTTATTTTTGTGTAATTTATGAATAAAGAGAGAAGCCCAGCACTGGCACATCTGGGACCTCAGACCAGAGAGGAGGTTGTAAGAGGACATTTTGGAGGTGCAGTTATAGACAATTTTGTGATAGTTACTGATCCAGTTTAGACAGCTTTCAGTGAAACTGAGATTTTTGACACTTTTCTGATGACTAGGGTGTGTGTGTGGCACACTTTCATGGGCTCTCTTCAGGTCTACAAAGACCAGTTAACATGCCCTGCTCTGTGTAGAGGCAGATATAGTCAGTAGCAGATGGCAGGTAGTGCACTGAAGTTTTCATTGAAATGATGCTGTGCATGAGACAAGAGGCCTTATATATTTGTGTCATCTAGAAGCTGCTTATGGCCAAGCTTTCCTAACATTTTAGCTAGAGTGCACAGGATGGTTATATATTGAACAACCTCTGGGGCTGGAGCTAGGCATATTTTGGGGAGATGTATATTGACAGTATGCTTGAACTGTGGGGAAATAATTCCCTTAGGTGATAACAGAGATTAAATATGTGAGTTATAGGTATGGCCTGGATTGGACATATATCTTTTTTATGAAAAAAAAAATCTTTTATTTAGATATACATTTCCATAGACAATACTGATACCAATTCAACTTAAACATTTATGAAATGATAACATACAGTTAAAAAAACTAAAAAAAGAAACAAAGACAACAACAAATAAACAAATGGAAACATATTAAATCATAAACATATTAAAATTATCTACCAACTATTTACAAATATATGCAATGCCACATATCAAACACTTAGTAAGATGTAGCACTTCTAGGCTAAAGATATATGTAAGCAAAGTCCTGCTTGTTTAGAAAAATCAATAAAATACTTAACTCACATGATAGAATATTGTCTAGCTTTATAGAAAAGTAAACATTTATTTATGTATTATTTATTTATTTGGCATTAGTTGACTGGGTTTGTCTGACTGAGCTAGTATCCTTTTTCAGCGGAGGCCTGGGAAGAAAAACTCCACAACTAATTAAAACAAAGCAAGATTTGTCTTGGTACATTAAAAATAAATGAAATTAATAAGAACTGGAATTTGTGATATGTAAATTTGTAAAAGTCCACTCCATGAGTTCTATACTGGGACAATACTCTTAATTTTTTCCAGTAAGGTAATCCATAGATTTTGTACAAATTTGCATCACCAAAAGATATGTAAAATGTCAGCATTTTCCTCCTTGCAATGTATACATTTAGTAGGATATCTGGGGCTGAATAAAGCCTTTTTAAATGGAGTGAGATACTCATTAAGTATCATGAGTTATATAAATGATAATTTTTAAGAGGGATGTAGCTGAAACTATTAGATATTGAGCAGATTATATGGTTATTGGCTATTTGGTTAGAATATAAGGATGAGTAAAACTAAAATCAATGATAAAAAGACTAATAAACCAAAAAGTGAACAGTCCACCCTTCGATGCAATGTAAAAAGTTTAATCCACAATAAATTTCAATAAAAACACGCCTAATAAGCGTTTCGTCTTGAAACACAAGACTTTATCAGATGTCATCTTATAAAATCACACTCCTTATATAGTAATAATCATAATTAAGACAATAATTATTTAATTAACCTAAACCCATACATACACTTATTTAAATGTTATTGTGATTGTTATTACTATATAAGGAGTGTAATTTTATAAGATGGCATTTGATGAAGTCTTGTGTTTCAAGACGAAAGCGCTTATTAGCTGTGTTTTTATTGAAATCTATTGTGGGTTAAACTTTTTACTTCGCATCGAGGGCTGGACTGTTCGCTTTTTGGTTTATTTGAATATAGGATGTCCAAAAAACTGAGCAAATACAATTATTTTTACATTTATATATTTCCAATTTATAACCCTTAGGGGAGGGCTTTTTCTAGTAATAAACTAGATAAGAACTCTTGTAAAAATATGAAATTTTCAAGTAGTTATGTATGATATGTATAGCTAGAATAAATATAATATAATATGGTTTAATATGGGAAGGTAACCCTTGGGAAGATTCATTTTTGGAGGAACATCATCTGGGGAACTGGAGTTAATTAAAATACATTTGTTTATCATTTAATAGTGGACATTTTGTAAGATTTAGCATTTTACACCCTATTAGACTTTTTGGGTATAAATGAATAGGTTATAGAATATTATATGCTTTATCTAAATTAAGACACATCATTAATTTATGGAAATCTTTTATAAGATTATGAAAAAGTAGTTAATCTTTGGAGTTTTAATTTAATTTTCATTTGAAAAGGAATATATAATATATTACATGTACAGGAGGATAAACATTTATGCCAGATTTTTGCTTAAGCAGGGCACATTTGCTCAGGAAGGTGCATTTACTTAATAGGTGCTATTAGTCTGTGGGCTTTACTTATTAAATGATACAGATGAAGATATCGTAAATTCAGCCCCCCCCAATTGCTTTGGTGCAGTAGGTTTTCAGTATTTGATTCTAACAGATTTTAATGACCAGATAAATTTAGATAATGTTGATTCATCTATAGTCTGTATTAGGTAACTGTTGGAATTGCAGTGTATGTTGATTTGTTTGATTAGCCTTTTGGTAGTAGCAGATGGACTGGCTTTAAAGCAGAAAGGAATATTTCCAATGTTGAAGTGGGCATCTATTGTTGGTTATTAGGGCTACAACATTTTGATTCTGTGAAGGGATATTTTCAGAACATGATGCTGATCCACAGATATGATCTTTGACTTGAGAAATAATGTTATCCAGTGCTTTATTTGTATCTGACTGGAGTCTCATGCTTTCTAGTGAGGTGAATGATGTAGGCGTGTCAGACATAACAGCTTGCTTCTTAAAGTTGTTAGAAGCTATAGCTGTTTTTACTGAAATCCTGCAGGTAGATTTTGGCGTGCAGCAGAGTGGGTAATCCTGTTGGTTGTTTGACTGTTTTCATTTATGCTAGGCTTTTTTGTTAGCATGCAGTTTTTCCATAACGTCAGAGCCAGGGTCAATGGTTTCCCTTCAGAATGTAGGTCTTTAGTGGAAATCGATTGTCCAGAATTGTGTTCCAAAACTGAGAGAAAGATCATCATCTGCTATTTATTTGCATAGTTCTTTCCGTATTAAGCTCCCTCCATCCATTAACTAAATATACATCTTAATTTGTATTTAAACTGACTCCGTGTTTAAGATTTCTTCCCAAAACGTCTAGGTTTGGAGGTTAAGTTATGGTCACTCACTACTTTCTGCCTGTAGTTTGTATGTTGTCCCTGTGTTTGCATAGATTTTCTCCAGGTATTCAGGTTTTTCTTCTCACAATGCGCTGATTAACAGACTACAATAAACTATACGTGGAATATCTGGCACTGGGACATTGGGCATTCCTCAGTATCATCTCTAGGTATAGGTTTTGGCTTTAAGTGGAGGGACACAGATGTAATACATGAAATTTTAAAATATATTACAATAAGTAGCACTTTCAATTTAAATAAAAAGAAATAAACACATTTTTATTATAAGGACTGACTCTTACTCCTTTGCCTCTCCCATGTGATTTTAAAAGCATCTATATTGTGGGAGACAATTATGGGCAATTTTATTTATTTTATATAAACTGCAGATCATAACTTCTAGTCACAGAGATTGCAATGTTGGTGTTGCACTGTTCAACATCACCTGCCGTGGCACTTGATAGTGTGGCATTTTACTTTGATATTTGGACTTCCTTGAGTAACATGTATTATCAGGGGGATTGGTAGTCCTTGCCATTGCTGTAATCAGTACATTTTAATAAGTAAAGTAAGAAATACAAACTGAAGGACAAAAACATCCATATAGGATTGAGTGGAATACCAAGAACTGAACCAGTAAGTTATGTGTGTATGTGTGTAAGATAATGCAAAAATATATTGATTATGAAAACATAGAGAATGACTGAGGCAATCATTAAAATGCCAGCTTTACTGATAATATGTACAAGTGCAAACAACTTAATGGTACTGAACTTGGGATTCTGTAATGTATTTTTATTCACAATAAATAAATGGACATCTAATCAACTGTTTGCATTCTACATACTGGAATTGATGGCTTCAAGTCGGAGAACTTGAAACAGGGTATTGTATCAGTGTGAGACTTGTTTTAACTAATGCTGTGAGTCAGAATCAAGTGTCAGTTCTTTCATATCTCCCAGGTGCTCTGCAGTTTGTCTGGGATGGTCATACTTCACATTGCTAGTTTGTCCCCTAGTTCAATTGTAGCATGCAGTTCCTATGGCAAATACAAGTAAAAAAGTAAGCGTTACCCTCCCTTTATGCAGAATCCAGCTAGTAACGATTTCCCTAGCTACATTAGTGAACTCTTTCAATAACACCAGAGTTACCCAATATCCTGCCATCTTTGATGGCAGTCCCATTATTTTTTATTTTATTAAGACAGACCATATTTGTGTGACTGGGAGGGAGGATGGAGGAATGGTGAGGATGCAGGGTGTAGAGTTGGTGGATGAGTTTAAATACTTGGGATCAACAGTTCAGAGTAATGGCGAGTGTGGAAGAGAGGGTGGAGTGGGTGGAGAAGAGTGTCAGGAGTGATTTGTGATAGATGAGTACCAGTAAGAGTGAAATGGAAGGTCTATAAGAGGGTAGTGAGACCAGCTATGTTATATGGGTTGAAGACAGTGCCACTGACAAAAAGGCAGGAGTCAGAGCTGGATGTGGCAGAGTTAAAGATGTTAAGATTTGCACTGGGTGTGACAACGGTAGACATAATTAGGAATATGTATATTAGAGGGTGAGCCCAGGTTGGATGGTTTGGAGACAAAGCCAGAGAGGCGAGATTGCTTTGATTTGGACATGTACTCAGGAGGGATGCTGGGTATATTGGGAAAAGGATGCTAAGGATGAAGCTGCCAGGTAAGAGGAAAAGAGGAAGGCCTAAGATAAGGTTTATGGATGTGGTGAGAAAGGACATGCAGGTGGTTGGTGTGACAGAGCAAGATGCAGTGGACAGGAAGAAATGGAAACAGATGATCTGCTGTGATGACCCCTAATGGGAACAGCCGAAAGAAAAAGAATATTTATTTTATTTATTCTCTGTTGACCCTGTTAGTCCCACTGGGCTTATGGCCTCTTTTCAGAATCTCTGACTTTGCAATGGTCTCCCCTTACAGTCTTGGACTGCTTTGCCTCTGACCTGTTTGGATGATCCCAAAGAGTAGTATCAGGACTTAATGCTGAATCCTGATTCTGATCACTGTTTACACCCTGCCCTTTAAAAAGGGTTAGTTACTATTACTATTCTAATGATACTAACCTATACGGCTCCTTTCCTCAGAGGCAGATAGTGAATGAACATCCATTTGTGGATGGTTTGGAAATTATTCATTATTCTTCATCCAGTAATCGACTGAAACTTAATACCTCCAAAACTAAGACCATGTCAGTTCATCCCACTCTTCTAATTTCTCCACTGGTACCTTATATTATCTATGACAGCAGCTAAGTCCAAAATCTTAGTATACTCCTGTATCAATGGCTGACATTTAAGGATCAAATGCCCAGAGCTGTTAAACCTTTGTGTTACCATCTAAGTGTTATCATTTGGCTTGAGCACATGATACCTCATAAAGATCAAGCTGCAGTTGTTCATGCCTTGACCTTTTCTGACTTTGGCTTCTTCATTGCCTTTTAGCTCTAGGTTCCTTCCACCAAGACTACTCTGTCACACCTGGTGCATAACTCTGCTGCATGGTTGCTTACTTATATCTGACATTACCAGTGTATTTCAGCTGTGCTTTATTAACTGCATTGGCTGCCAATCTGTTTCTTTTTTTCATTATTTTTATGCTTCTGTTGTTGTTTTTTTCTATCCCTATACAAGATGTGTCCCTCTCACTTGTAAGAGGTGAATTCCTGTATTGTCCATACATTGCACTGTGCCCTACCACCACATGCCATTTAGTGATTTTGAAGCACTGCTTGGAACATCAGGTATGTGCTCCTTTGGCTATTAATGCCTGTGCCTCTGGAACTTGCCTGTGCCTCTGGAACTTATGGTATCTTCAGGAGTGCTCCACTCTGGCCTGCTTTACACAGGGTCTCAAGACCCATTATTTTGATATAACCTTTTGTGATGATGCAGTGAAAGAGTACTTTGTTTAGTTTTAATCTGATTGCTTTTATTTTATTATGGTCTTGTAGTCCTGTGTGCTATGCTTTTCAATGTGCTTAGTGTTTAAGCATGTAATCAAGCTGAAGTTATTTCAGAGATGCATTTTATAACTACAATCCTTTAAGTGATGCCATTTATATTAAGTGATAAGCTCACATACCCGTTACTTAGTTGTTTAACTTTGTAGTTGTTAACAGCTTAGCACTGTGCCCATATCCACATTTGCTGGACTACTGAGCCTCTTTACATTAACTGTCCCAATACTTCATGATGAAGATACTTCCTAACAGTCATAGACTATAAATGATTTGTAAAATAGAAATACAAAGTCAGCAAAATATATGAAATAACACCATAGTTTGGTTAAAAGAATTCTGTCTGCTGACTTAGGAAGCATGTGTTTACTCTATTTAAGACAGATCTAATTATACGTGCTAACCTTAATCTAATATATTGCTTTAAATGAATTACTAAAGAGCTGAATAAATCATTTTAGTGTCAGAAATGATATGGGAAGACTTAACGGTTGCACATCTTTTAAATGAACAGTTATTTATAACGAGTAACATAAGAACAGTAGTATGGAATTAATTTTCATATATCATGACATTACTGCATTTTCCCTGAATGAATCCCTTATGGGATTTGCAGTCAGAATGCAACATAAACAAATAAAGAAAAGAAGTTCACACAGATACACAGTCAGTAAACCATGAACGCGAAGAACACTTAGTTTGCCTCTTTTTATAATGTATTCATTGAGCTTTCATGCCTTGTTATCTGAGTAGGGGTCTGCATTTTACCGTAAAGCACCTGGTTTGCATTAATGCTGCTAAAAAGAAAGTGGGCTGCAAAGTGTTTGGCCGCGGTGTGTACAACACTTGAGAAAACATTTTAGACTGGTAACCGTAAACATGGTACAAAATTTATAGATGAAATTATTTATTAGGTCTAATAGTCTTCTTTTTCAAAAAAAACTATTCACATATATATTTTTTCTAATTTCTATTAATTACTTGTTCTCTGTCCTCGTATAGTAAGGAAAACAGGAGATTTGTTGACATGCATGGTACTTTAATATTTCATAATGTTCTTGAGATAAAGTATTTTTTGAGCTTCCCCCTCTAGGGCTCCACTGTAAATGGGTTCTTGTCCCATTGGACTTTCCCAGTCAACAAACCAAAGTTAAAATAAAAATAAATAAAAAAAGACACTTGATATTACTGAAGATGCAAAATGACACTTGATATTACTGAGGATGCTAAAGAAGAGATCTATAAAATGATGAACTGGGCTTATGAAAAAAGTTAAAATTCAAAATTAGTGGAAACCCAAGACAATACATGGGACAAATTAATTTAATAATAACATGAAAGTAAACATGATTATTCTTCTGGATAAAAAACATTTTAAAGATGAGTACTCCGAAGTTGTGAACAAAGGAAGTTCTTACTTTGTTTGCAGTAATGCACTTATTTATGATAGTTACTACCTTGGATTCTTGTGATTTTGTTTTTTTTAGTTCTGTAGTTAAGTCACACAGGCAGTATCAACAGTGTATTGTAGTTACTGTATAAAAAGAACTATATTTATTTCAGACACTTGGCCTATTTCCAAAGAAAATGACAGTATAAATACAATTTCTTATTTTGAAATACACAGTAGAGTCTCAGCTAGAGCATCTTCTGCGTGGAGACATGCGTGAATGGGTGTACCTTCGTTGAAGGTTGTGCATCAGGGCTGGTAACTCGGCACGTAAAAATCAACTACCAATCATTAGCGGACCGGAGTTCCGCTGTGGCGACCCCTAACCAGGAAAAGTCGAAAGACACAACAACAGTAGAGTCAGCAAAGAAAAGTGGATAATGAATGGTTTACTATGTAAAAATGCATTATACACACTCACTTCTACTGGTTAAAAAATAATGCATAGGTTCATAGGTAGGTACTAGGCTATCGGCCCAAGGGCCTACGTAAGCCTAGCCAACAAGGTTTCCTGGCTTACGCCACCTAAGAAAGTTATTTTTCTGTGCCACTGTCGAGCAGAGACACAGAAGTGATCCCTGGAGTGTATTTCCTATTTCCCATCCACTCATCAAGATTTTTCTTGAAGAGTGCTAATGAAAAACTTTGCTTGACATAGATGCCTTTTCCGGAGTATGGGAAATCTCTGGGACAGGAATCTATCCCTCCATCATGTCCTGTTTATTGTGGTGACAAGGTTTAGGTCCCTAGAGCATGTAGCTCAGAGGGATTGGGATTTCTTTAGGTGTAGCATGTTCAACAGCCCTGGGTTTGACATAGCTTTATATGTTAGGTAGAGATTACCTCGGAGTAGGTGATATGCTACGGAGTAAAGCTGGAGTTTTTTGAGGCAGTCAGTGTAGGGCATTTGTTTGAGGCCAGTAATCCTCTTTGGAGGTACTTCTGTGGCCTTTTCAGCTTCTGCAGATGTCTTGTGAGGTACATTCCAAAAGGGGAGTTGTACTCTATAATGGGTCTAATCAGTGTCGAGTAGAGGGGAACAATGACCTCTTTTTTCCTGGATGAGAACCCTTTTATGATGAGATGTGCCATGTAGAAGGACTTGACTACTGTGGCGATGTGACTATCAAAGGACAGACTACTGTCTACCTGGGTCCCAAGGTCTCTTATCACACATTTGGTGTTAAGTAGATTGATGCCTATGTGGGAGTTCATGGGTACATAGTTTTAACCAAAGGGGATGACACTGCACTTTTTGGCATTGAGCTTGAGGCCATGGCTCTGACACCAGTCTTCTGTCTCAGCGAGGCCCTTCTCTAGGAAATGTATGCAATTACAAGGAAGTATCCAACTCCAAAACTGCTGTATCTCGGAGTACTCCTTCTCCACCAAGGTGCATTGATGGCAGAGTTACTACATAATGTGAAGTAAATAGACAACTGCTTTCTGTTTATGAGGAGCCTCTGTGGACATTCCAGTTGTTGCATGTGCCTGGTCTGGTACATACTGATGGGGGTATTGCACTCAATGATGGCTCGGTGAGGGACAAACACAGTGGAAGGATGACTTCCTTGGATCCAGATGTCATAAACCTACTTATAAGTTGAATAACATAGAATGATTTCCTTATTACCTTCAACACATGTTGGTCAAAAGTCAGGTTACAGTCTATATATATGTCACCAATCTCTGACTACTGTGTGTACTCTTAGGGGGTATGTTATCAATGAGATAGTTTCCTGTAGTAGCTGATTTCCCAAAAGCTACAATGCAGTTCCTGGCACCAGTCATTTGTCTGTGTTAGCCCTTCCTGGAGGATATTATTATCGTGGGAGGATTCTATGACAGCTCCTGGTTTGCAATTGTCTGGAAATGTGGTCAGTCAGAGGCCTTTGATATTGGCTTTGACTTTTGAGAAGTATCTGACAAAAAGAAAATGCTGTCTAAAACTCCTCCAAATGCAGTAACAGAAACATTGCCTTAGCTGGTGAAATAAAGACTATTTTTTACTGCTGGTCTAACCAGGACCTAGTGCACGTGTATTCCATACATTAATTTCACCCACCCTTACAAGCAATTGTCAAAAAGATCCAATGTGAAAAGTGGGTATAGTGCCATATTTTGACAAATAAAAGCCTCCTGCTGTGTAAAAGTGGCAATATGTCAGTTCTCCTAAAGCAGTTTAAAATAAAAAAGAATCATGGTCATTTAATACGATGCATAGGTATAACTGTCCCAGAAGAATACCCTTTCTGTGAGGGTACATGACCTCTGACTATGTAATCATCAAATAAATATAACAAGAAATGTTGCTCTTTGGACAATACTGCCTCTCCACAAATCATATCAGTGGCATTCAGATGTGATCCTATCATTTCCCTTTGTTTTCATATCACCTTCTCCCCAGCAATGATTCTCACATTTTGTACATTTCTGATGTCTCACTGAGAATAAAAAACCCATAATGATGTCAGTAAAAATTTCAACTTGCTGTTGTTATCTCATACATTGCCCCAATAAGCCATATAATTTTGGATAGTAATCATGTAAATAACCCCTGCTTTCCTGTACACTAAGTCTCCTCAATCCTCTGCCACTTTCTGTGTAAACCTGTGATGTTTGACCGTGAGATAACTAAAATAAATGACCACAATGATATATTCAACCTGTTGCTCTTGGACATGTATGCACCCACCCTCCCACAAAACTAGCTTAATCAATAATTATTTTGCATATATTATTCAATGGCCCTTTACTTTCATACATAGCCTGCTCCCAAAACATGATAGCCACTTTCTGTTCATATTTCTGATGTGTGATTGATGATGTGAAATGTACTGTGGCCTTAGTAATGAATTTTAACTTGTTGTTCATAGACACATAGCACTGCTACTAGCAAGTCAGACTACATACATATCCTGTGATTGCACACACACACACACACACACACACACACACACACACACACACACACACACACACACACACACACACACACACACACGCACACACACACACACACACACGCACACACGCACACACACACACACACACACACACACACACACACACACACACACACACACACACACACACACACACACACACACACAAACTCTGCCTCCCTACCTGCCCCTTAAAAGATAGACATCTTCTGAGTACACCTCTGATTTTAGGTTGTGATGAAAGTGAAAGAACAAATGACTGAGGTAATGTATTTTAATTTGAAGTCTGAAAACAAGTAATCTCTGTGGTATCCCCGAAGTCTCAAATCAACCCACTAAAGTGTAGTGGGTCCAAAAACAAAACAGTGCAAGAAACTTCTCTGTGTGGAAGATTTTCAGTCTATATATTTCTAGTTAATCACTGTATATTAATCAGATCAGACAATAGTAGTAGAAGTAGCGAATGTAAACTAGTTACTTCTACTACTATTGTCTGATCTAATTAATATACAGTGATTAACCAGAAATATATGGACTGAAAATCTTCCACACAGAGAAGTTTCTTACACTATTTTAATTTGAAGTCTGCAAATATACACCATCTCAGCCTATCACTATGCCACAACAATGATAACTTTATTGTGATCAGCCTAAATGTCCTTTGCTTTCATCCACAGACTATCCAAACAGATAGCCAATTCTGGTGAACACCTGAGATGTGCAGTCACCAAAAGTGGTGTATAAAATGCCCACTATAATGCATTTGAATTTGCTGCTATAAGGCACTCAAACCCAGTTGTAAAAATAAATAAATAAAACATAAAAAAAAAATTAGGAATGTATTCTGCTGCAGGCAGAGTATGTATAGTTACCACTGTCCAGAGATCTAACTGCCAGCCCCCACCCCGAATAAAATACATACCTGCAAGAGAAACCATCATTGAAGATTGGAACATCTATTGCTTCTGGTATTCTCTTGTCCGGTTAATACAGTTTGCCAAGAAAGCACTAAGATAGGTTTCTAAGAACAACTCATATTTTTTAAACAAAAAACATCTTTTTTGAATTATCACTTTGATATAGTCAATCATACATTTATATAAATGAAAACAGCCCGTATTAACATATTTTCATTGCAAATTTTATACATCACATATAATCTTCTATACAGTCATTGTCAATCGAACATTACATAGCCCATTCAGTTACTGCCTTCCCTTAAACCTCATTCCACCTCCAAAATATTATTTTGCAAGTATTGTTCCCACAATTCACATTTTTTATAAAATGTGATTCTAACCTTTTCTAAAGATCCCACTTCCAGTTCTTTTATCTCTGTTAGTATATTCACTACTTCTAATACCATTGGTTTAGACTTTGATTTCCATTTTTCTAGTAATTGCATTTTTTGCAACTACCAGAATTAAACTCCACAAGACTTCACTATGTCTGCACAATTCAGATCCTGTATCACAGCTCAATAAAATAAAATAAAATAAAATAAATACAATTTCTTAGTTACACCAATTTGCTCACCCAGTATTTCTGACAAGAGTAGTCTGCAGGGAATTTTTAAAATCTGTCAATTCATTACACCCTCCAAAAATATATTCCCAATCACCTCTTTCCTCCCCATCTAATAACACCTCATCCTGAGTGCTTAGACAGTACAGTAATATGACATGCTGTAGGGTAATTATTTGGCTAGAACAATTACTATGCTAGATAAATAATTATTTTGTTGATACTATGAAATAGAAAAAAACAATTGTGTTTTTGTTTAAAATGACTTTCTTGCTAATTTTAAAATAATAAATAGATTAAGACCAAGATAGGTCAATACCTATAGTAGTTATACATTGCTGTGGTGTGGAGTTGTCTTGGAATCTGCAGTTAAGGCATTAACAGCTCACTCACTCACTCACTCTCTCTAAATGTCCCATGGTATATAATTAGTATTAGCATGGGTGAAGTGGTTTAAGATCTGTGATTGGTATTTATTACATGAAAGCCTGAAATAGGATTGGAAACAGGTCCTGGTCCATCTGTGCACTCTGGTCTGTCTATAGTGAATGTAACCTGGCCCATCCCTTAATTATTCTAGTTAAGGTGCAGTGTGTTGTGTAATATGTAATACACTGGGCCTAAAGGGAAAAAAAGAGCTGCTAAGTGCCTGCTTATTGTCCTCACTTCATCTGCTTCATGACATGTTCAGTAGTTCATAGGTACGTACTAGGCTATTGATCCATGAGGATCTTTAGAAGCTTAGCCTTGCATTCCCATGAAATTTTTAGCCCCTGTAATTTAAGTAAGAATAACCTAGAACCAGGAAGGACATTTACATGTCACCCCTTATCCATAAGAGACAAGGGTGATAAACCAGGGGTGAATCTGTGGTTTTCCATTCATTTGTCCAGATTTTGTTTGAATGCAGAAAGTGAAGTACTTTGCTTCATGTGAAGAGGAAGATGATTGCAGTGATGATTCCAAAGTGGTGGCATTCTTTTTAATAAATATCTACTCCTCCAACATGTTTTATTTATGCTGTAAAAGAGATTAAGATCTCTTGAGTGAGTGTTTATGTCACCATTGGACTTGTAGATGTTCAGTTGATCTGAGAGGATAGAGTCTGTTGGGGCTCTGTATGTAAGCAAAGATTAACCCACAGTAGCCTGTATGATACTATGAAGATGGAAAAGGCTTTGAGATGGTCAGTTTTTTTAATGCTTTACGTCCTTGATTTTCTTTGTGGTCATTCAAGTTGTGTTAAGTGTTTGGGCAGGTACATATCAAAGGGGGAATTATACTCAGTGACTGCCCTAATAAGTGCCAAATACAGTGAAATGATCACATGCTTGGACCTAGGCATCATACCCTTACTAAGAAGCTATGCATTGAAAAAGGACTTTCTTAAAGTAGACGATATATACTGATCAAACAACAGTTTGTAGGCCATGTAGACTCCCAGGTCCCTAATTACTGGAACAATTTTCAGGGGTGTGTTGTCAATGTGACAGGGGATGTTATTCTTGTCAAAGGCTATTATACATTTTTGGCGTTTAGTTTTAGTTCACCGTTATGACACCAGCTATTTGATTGGGCCCTTGGAGGATTTTGATATCCTCTAGAGAGCTTATGATGCCACCAAATTTACAGTCGTCTCTAAATTTGGCAGCCATAAATCCTTAACTTTAGCTTTGACTTCCAAGAAGTAAATGCCAAAGAGGAATGACCCAAGGACCATACCCTGAGGTACACACCACTAGTGACAGTTTTTTTGGAAGAGGCAAAATCACATATCCTAATTTTCTGGGTTCTATTTGTGAGCCAATTCACTACCCAACAAGTTACAGAGGAATTAACATTTAGCTAGTAGAGTTTCAACAATACCCACATGTGAGATGTCACTGAATGCCTTTGCAGTGTCTACAGACCTTCTGTCAACCATTGCATCAGAAATGTTTTTGAAGAAGATGACCAGGTTAAGAGGGATCTGCCTTTGATAAAGACAAACTGGCATGTGTCAAGAGTTTGTAGGTTACCTGTGTTATTATTTATTTAATACTTTATTAATTCCATAATGATTCTCTCCATACCCTTATGGATGAGGCTGGTTAGACTTATGGGTCTATAATTACCAGGGTATGTTGATGCCCCACCTCCATGCAAGGGGATGACTGTTGCTGTTCTCCATTCATATGTGTAAAGTCTGTTTGAAGGCTGATATTGAATTTTCTTGTGTAGGGAGCCTGACAGGTCCTGTTTCAGGCTGGTCTGTAGGCAGTCTGGTATGTTATGTAGCTTCATAACAATGTTCTTGGACTTGGAAAGTGCTATGAGGACTTGTTCTTGGGAGATCTGAGGGGTATAGCTGAGGGTATGTGATCCGGGAATGTATGGAGAGAGAGGGTTGAAGTTACATTTAAATGTATCCACTAGAAGACTGGCTGTGTCCTCCTGTTCTGAGTATGTGATATCATTTACCACTAGCTGTGTGCTGTGCTAAACATTGTATCTGAAGAAGTTATGGCTATGTTTTGCCTGTGTGACTATTTTACCTCATATCTAGCTTTTGTTAATTTTATTAGGGACCAGAGCTCCTTGCTTATGACATCTTGAGAGTTATATTTATTATTGCATGCAATGAGTATTTTTTTCTTTGTCGTAGGGCTTTTTTATATTTGGGTTTCACCGTGGGTTATGGGTTTATTTTGGAGAGGGTCAGATTCATCTGTACATTGAATGTAGCAGTAAAGGATGCTGCATATACATTGGAGTCATCAGGTTGGAGGTGGATGCTGAATTTAGCCAGGTCATATCTCAGTTTTAGTAGATTAGACTTTGCATAATCTTTGAATGCTACAAAATACCAGCCCCCCTGGCCAATTGTTGATGTGTCAAATTCTAAAACTCATTCCATTGCTAAATTTGTTGATAAAAAAAAAAAAAACTAAAGATGCTAGTGTAAAAATTCCACATTTATTCAAAGACTACTGGGAATTTATAAAGAAAATTAATCAAGATTACTGTAAGGGGAACTACTGTTTGTCACCATTGCTGTACAACATTTATATTCACTAATTCTAATTGATATTGGCTTTGACTGTTTTTTTGAAATGTTGATAGAATATTCTGAACTAGAATCCAATGAAATTGAATTTATAGCACATGGCATGGAATTAGTATTAAAAATAACTATATATATATATATATATATATATATATATATATATATATATATATTTTTTTTTTTAATGCTGAATTGTTCCACCAAAAGAAAAAGGTGTGGCTATGGGGGAGGATTTCACCCCAATTTTTGCCAACTTTGTTTTTAGCTTACTGGAAAGAGAAATTTATTTTTAAATTACAACATGTTAAGTACTGGAATTATTAAACTTATATTTGTACATTTGGATAGGGAATTTAGTGTAATGTCTATAAACTGTATTAAATAAACGGCAGACTTTTGAATTTTACATACAAATTTACATACAAAAGAAGTGCTACACTCTTTGGCGTCGAGATTAGAAAAGATGTTAATGAGAAATTTCACCTCTAATTTATTTTATAAACCCACATATTCAAATTCTATATTGTACTTTAGTAATGTCACCTGCCCTGGCAAAAGAAATCTGTAGTAAAAGGACAAATGCTAAGGGTGGCCCCGTGTTGTATCAGATGAATCACTATTAGATCTGAGATATTAACACTTAAGGGTATGTTGATAAAAAAGAGATTATCCTGAAATAATTCTGAAAAACATAATTGATTAAGTTATAATTAAAGAGGAAAATGGCCATTTCAGTCCACTGTTGAATATGAATAGTAACTTAACAAAAATGGAAGTAAGAATAGATGCCAACAGATATACGTATAACAGAAAAATGATCACCACATATTCTGTAGAGCCCGACAGAATTCTTAAGATTACCCAAAAAATGGGATATTATTAAATATAGTGACAATTTAGGTGGTTTCAAATATATCACACCATCATTAGTATTTAGAAAGGGGATGAATTTTAAACTGTATTTAGAGAAAAGTAATGTTGACGTGATGTATTTACTGGGGAATAGACCAAATGGAATATATAAATGTTGGAGGTGCAAACAATATCAACATGATTATGATAAGAATCCACCAATAGTTAGGAATTTGTGATGGGAGCATACATGAGGTTATATCAATTGTGAGATGCAGGGTATAGTGTATATTTGTTATATCCTGGTAAATAAGGAGACCACACGGTTCTGGAGTTGTAAGGCCTTTCTTTATTCAGAACCTCCAGGTGCGCACCCATGTTCTGGAGTTGTAAGCTTTCTTTATTCAGAAACCTCCAGGTGCGCACCCATGTTACATCTTTAGCCATACATACATCGGAACCAACAGTGACCAGAGAATACAGAACCAACACTACATGTCAATTCCTCCAGTCACTTTGGTATTTAGAAGGGGATGAATTTTGGAATATATAAATGTTGCAATATCAACATGATTATGATAAGAATCCACCAATAGTTAGGAATTTGTGATGGGAGCATACATGAGGTTATATCAATTGTGAGATGCAGGGTATAGTGTATATTTGTTATATCCTGGTAACATGTTACATCTTCACAACTCCTAGCCATACATAGTGACCAGAGAATACAGAACCAACACTACATGTTGTTACTTCCCCATAGTGCCCCCACAGCACAATAACAACATTACCTGCCCGATACTACATTCCTCCCCTCTTAAGCTATTGACATATGCCTCCTTACATAAGAGAAACGAGGGAGCAAGTAAAAAAAAACAATTCCTCCAGTCACTTACTTTCTACATAACCGGCAAGTTATTAAACGGATACCATACAAGCGAGTGATGTTGTTCTTCTAACCTATACATACACTTTTAACACTGATAGTCCTCCATCATCAACACTCGGTCCGGTAGCAGGCGGCTCACAGCAGCGTCCGCATTGCTATGGTGTTTCCCGGGCTTATAAACAATCTCATATTCATAAGCTCTCAATGTTACAGCCCATCTCTGAATGCGGGGAGAAACCATCTGAGGCACGGCTTTCATCTCGTTGAACAGTGACAACAAGGGCTTATGATTGGTGCAAACAGTAAACTTCCTGCCTGATAGGGTATTTGTGGAACCGCTAATTCCAAAAATTACAGCCAAACCCTCTTTATCTAACTGAGAATAGCTGGACTCGACATGAACCCGATGGATCTTTCTTGTCCATCTGCATCACATGACAGAATTAAGTCCTTATGACTATCGTAGTGCACCAAAACTGAGGACTGCATTAGTTTCTTGGACTCTGTCCTGTTCCTCTCCTTCCTTAATAGTTTATGTAAAGGCTAACAGCGTTGACAGATTTGGTAGGAACCTGTTATAATAGTTGCAGGTGCCTGTTGGATGGCTTTACCTTGTTTGACAGAGGGTGTAGGCTTGATGCATCCCGCCTCAGCACCTCGTTCAGCATCTCCAGATGCTCCATTATTCTCTGGAAATTGTGTGTGTTAAGTGACATATGGCTTTGACCCTTCCTCCAGAACAACTTGTTGATATGCATGACTGAGGTCCAGTTTGCTGAACCTTTCACCTCCCGACAGCTTTTCAAACACATCCTCCACGTATCATCTGGCTTTAATACTGGCACAATGGCTTTACTGGTTCAATTATACCTTGCTTGGTTCTGGGTTTGTAAAATCTTGGCGTTGCGTTTTTTTGGCGTGTATCTTTGCTGGTGGACCCTCAGGTACCCAGTTCCTCTTTGAACACTTCTTCGTTGTTCTCCAGCACATCTTGCAATGTCAGCATATGTGTTTTCTACTGGAGAGCTGTAGACAGCCCATTTCCCAGCTCCTTTAACCACGCCTCGCCTAACAGGTTTGGTCCATTACCTGCCACCACCATGACTGGCAACTGTTTGACTTTATCTTTATGAACTGTTTCACCTGTATATGTTTTCAAAGTCACTGAACAGTCCTGCAGCTCTGAGCTTCTTTTTTACACTTCCCCATACTCAGCCTTTGACAGCACTCACACACACACATCCCAGTATCCACACACTAAACTGCATTTTTACCATTTAAGTCCAACTGGTTTGTAATGGATCGACTCTTACCAACCTTGCCTCTTTCATGTTAAACATAGTAAACACTTCCTCTTCTTCCCTGGTTTGTTGATCTTCCTGTCCGTTATGCTGCTCTTTTCCCCCTGCTGGTGGTCCCTAGAGAGCGTTGACCTGCTTTTTTTCTTCATGGCCTTTTTTCGCAAGCATAGACATTTTTCATTCAAGATGCTCCGACCACTTTATGCACTGGCGGTGGGGGTAGCACCTCTGCCCAACCCCCCGTCAATTGCTGGTTTTGTAAATCACGAATGTCTTTATTCGCTGTCTCGATGGCCTGTGCCAACTTCAAGGCCTTTCATTGGCTAGTCTCATCCTTGAATTTACTTGAACCTTTGGACCATTATCTGGTTTCTACAATATTGCAAGCTGTAAGTAATGTAATGGGTTTTACACTGGGGAGACTGAGAGACTGTTGCAAGAGAGAGAGAGAGAGAGAGAGAGAGAGAGAGAGAGAGAGGGTTTATGAACAACCATACAACATAAAGAATTAGAACAGACTAATGTCCTGATGAAACATATTATTGAAAACCCTAATCACGTATTTCAGTTTCATGTTATGGAAAAAGTTTGTAAAAATCTGTAGGTGAGGGCCTGGAAGGATTTTGTGGAATTTAGGGAACTGTATGGCAACTACAACTTAGAGCTGATGAAGTGCTAGGGCTAAATGATGTGATTTTAATCTTAAGTGTTTTAAAGTTAAAATCACACCAGATTTGATTACATGTTTAAATATGTGTAATTTTAAAGAAATGTATTTACTTTGTGACAGTGTCTATTTAAAAATTCATTGGTTTGTGAGTTTGATTTTATTGATAGAAATGGGTCAGCTGATACATTGTGGAACATTTAAATGGCACACATTTGCTTTTATGTACTATTCTGATGAAATTTCATGTTAAAGGAGATGAATGTCTGGGCCAAGCCCCAAAACTGCAAAACAACTCTCACAATCATATGAATTGTTATTTATTTTTGTTTCTCCATCCTCTGCAATGTCATTGAGCTCCACTACATAAACCCACCATCAAAAATACCAAACTATGAAGGCCAATGCCATCCAATCAAAATTATTTCTCATTTTATAACTGCAAGCATATACAACTTCAGCCATCAAACCATCGCCCATATTAAACAGAGTACCCTCTCTTCCCATACCTTTTAGGCACCATATGAGCTTCACAACTCTGATTTATAATGCAGAAGTCTTGTCCAACAACTGATAATTCAAAACCAGTTAAATATCTAACCACTGTTTATTAATAGGTGCTTACATGTAATGGGAAATTTGTTCCAATACTCTCTCTATAAGAAATGCACACAGAGCTCATATTAGACCTAGTTTGAGACACTCACTCTTTAGAATCCACTTACACAAATACTCTGGTTGTGGGTGAAACAAGTTTTAATGCTCACTTTTTTCTGGTTCACTGTAAAAGGCAGCTGGTTTTATTATGGAACCTGGCCCCTCCCCTTCCTGCCTAAATCCAGCCCCTTTTATTTATGGACAGCTGATACTCCACCTACCTAAATACTCCCTCCCACTTCCTCTTGCTCCTGCAGCTACTTGAAGCCCTTGGAAATGTGGTCAGTTCCCAAACTTTCTTTGTCCATTTCTGCCCACTGCAGAGCTGCAGAGGAAAATGAAATTGTACTTTTAGTAGGATTCAGCAGCTTTAAAAACATGTTGCCCTCTACTGGCAAGCCATGCAATGTAGAGTGTAAGTTTTCATATCACTTTTTTTAATTTTCTAAAAACCTCATTAGATATTTTAGCCTGCTCAAAAGGTAGAATTTTAGTTTTGAAAACAGATTTTTGTAATGACTGTGCTGAGCATGTGGTATCGGTCTATATTCTCACAAGAAAATATGAATATACTGCTTCAAAAGCATTTCCTTTGATCTGATACTGTCATCGCTCTGCCTGGACTGTTTATAAATTGTTTATAAGACACATACTTTTGGATGCAGTGGTGTTATGTTTATATGACTAAAAGCACACTGAATCAAGTCTAAACCAGACCTCTCAACTGTACAGAATTTTGCCTCATTCTTTTGGTCTGTTCCTCATGAAATTTGTGGTTTTCTGGAAATCACTGAGGACTGAAGCCAATATACAAGGACAGGCATTTGAGTTTCAGACTTTACATCCTTCAGAAAATGCATGCGAATGCAAAAACTGTTAGTCTAGCAACATCTTAAGTTTATAAGAGTAATATTTAAAATATGCCCCTGATTTTGGGTGTTTGCTCCCCATTATTTTTAGTTCTGCTCAGATTTCTTTTGCTATAATGTTGAGAGGTATGTATGAAAACTGATAGGAAATAAAAAAAATGATCCCTTGACCCCCCCACCCCATGGAAAAGATGGTACCCCCATGGCACAGAGAAGTGAAGCCCTGACAGCAACCCAGAAAACTCTTGTTTGATTAGCTACACAGTTGCTAGGGGAGTGGTCAGATAGGATGTCGTCTCCCACATCCTAGGGGGAGGGAGGTGACTCTGGATCTCAGCTTGTGTGACACCTATGGGGAGGGAGAAGTAGGTATTATACCCATGGAGCATACACTTGCTGAGCGCGTGTTCCCCAGGGAATAACAAGTATGTAAAGACATCCACATGTCCCTGAGGTAAGCACTCTGTGGAGCTTGAGGGAACTGCTGTAGGGTTTAGGAGCCCAACTAGCATACTGCTCCAAATGACACACAGCTAGCCTGTTCCCTACCACCTGACTCTCTCTCCCCACTGTGAAACTGATGGGTCAATAGAGAGGGTTGGTATGAACAGGCTGTAGGGCTTGTACCTAGGCCAAAGATGCCAAGCTCCCTGCCCCCAGTGAAATGAATAAGCTGACTGTGAACAGGTAGTGGAGCCATTGGGCAAGGTCCTCTTGAGGTAGCAAGGGGGGTCCATTGTTAGTTTTAGGGCAAATGTTGTCAATGACCTGAAAGACAAATGTGGCAGGAACAGGCCCTTTTACTGATAATATGCTATGGCCATCAGCTGTCACTGAAATATTTTTCTTTGCTGGTTAAAGATATAAAGAAATCTATACTTTATTTCGGTCCAAGGTTGTCTTGACAATTTTGATATCTTTATTGATACTGAGAACAGGATTCATAGAGATGTGCCACATGCCCGAGCATGGCTTGTGGGTCATAATAGAAATCCTCTGCAGTGTAAAGTGCACATGAATATCTAAATGGTGAATGTACATAACCAGATGCTTAGCTGTGTTCCAGTATTGAAACCAGAGTGAGGCTAAAAAAATTGTGAAACAAAACAAAGTGGAGAAGATCAAGCAGTAAGTTGTAAGGTATATGAATGGTAACATGCTGACTAACATGGACGTCATGAAATTTGGAGACAACTGGTAACATAAGCATTGCGGGGGGGGGGGGTGAGCTGTTGAAAACACCACATAATGCACCTGTTGCTATGTGTACAGTCACCTTTACACGTACTGCTTATGGAAGCAGTACGTGTACAGTCACCTTTACACGTACTGCTTCCATAAGAGGAAATGAAAGAGAAATATAAGACAGGAGGAAATAAGCAATATAGTGACACAGAAGGGAAGTGTGAAGGAAATACAGGTGGGGAAAACAGGACACTTTGTTATATACAGGTGTGTGTGTTTGTGTATATTGGGCATTTGGTTGCATGGCATAATTTTCAAATGATGACAAGATACAGTAATTTGCTAAAATGTTACAAGTCTTGAAGGATGGATATTTTGAAGGCTGAAATATCAGAAAAGGAGTATTATGGTTAGGTGAGGTAATGTAGTAATGGTAAATATGGTCGTATGGGCTAAGGCTGAGTTTTTTGTTTATTGTTTATTTTAGCATTACAGTTTTCCAGAGGTATTCATTGCCAGTGTAGTTTCTAACTGTGTGCCAGCAGTGATTGCTTTGTTCTGAGAGATTTCTCCAGTTTTTGTGTTTTGCAATCCTGGAGTTGAAATACGTAAGTTTTGGGGTTTGGTGAGGTTGACTGTCACATAGGTTGTGCAAGGGGGCTTGCTCTCTGCAAAAAATTGTCTAAGGGGGCTTGCTCTCTGCAAAAACACAAGTGAAGTTTTCAATGATTTTGAAATGTGACCTTTTAGGGAAGTTATAATTTGATGTTTTGGAGATCTGGCTTTTGCAGTTTGAGTTTACTGGCTTTGAAGTATTTGTAGTTTGACAGAGTGCCTTATAAGCACATAGACAGAAGGGAATAATGAGAAGGGTTATATAGAAACAAGGGTGGAATGATGGGGTAAGGTACTCAGTGGGAGCACACAAACAACTACAGTACTATATAAATGGGTGGATGTGCACACACTAGCAAAGTAAGTCATGGGATAGATAGAGGCTGGACAAATATCTTGGTGAAGAGTGGACAATGCACAAGGATTGTGGCACAATAGAATAGGGGTTACAAATGGCTGGAAATAATGTGGACTACTAACAGTGTGCTGTTGGCTGACCATCCCAAGAAGATATCAGTTCGACTCAGAGGATGGTTCAAATGGGTTAAAGTGGCCAATAACAGAGACCACAACCTACTTTGGTGTCCTTAATACTAGATCCTGCCAGTCAAATGCATCTGCAATGCACTCCAGAAGATGTAAGGGGGCAGTTGTCCAGCAGACCATTCCACTTACAACCATCTTCTGCACCCCTGTTGCTCTGATGGCCAGGCCACAAAAGGTGAATGAGTGGGGTGACCTGCATGGGCAAAGTCAAAATCCCCCAGTGAGGCATGCCCAGCTCTCTCATCCTCCACAACCAGAGTCAGAGGCTGGGTACAGCTTATTTGCCTATGGCTTATCAGCATCATTATGACCCGCAAGAAGGATTCACACTGATAAGGACAACATTGGTGAAGATGTCCTCTAAATGGTACAAATGATAATAGTACATGTCAATGGGTGATTTGCAGCTAACCACTGTATGACACACGTCTCAGCTGCATCCTGTGTCAGTCAACATGCTGGCCTCCTGTTTTGTTCATGTTGAAAGAAACAAGGGACAAGACAGCCTTGACATACAGGTTTAGGTGAAATACAAACTTCAGTGCAAAGCTGCATTCCCATGTAGTTGCATTTTAGCATTTTTATGGCCCTTTTTTATACTCCTGCCTCAGATATTTATATTATGTTTTATATACCATTAGACCTCTCCCTTAGTAAAATACTTTCAAGTGCTACAATGATTTTCACTGTGATATCCATCTGACCTGCCCTAAACAGATGGACAAGAATTCTAGTCCTTTTTCCCAGAAACCTTCCTTACTACAGGACCACATCCATGCCTTAGAAAATTGTTTTCCACTTCCTATTAAAATTTTTCCTACCTCTATGCTCCAAGCATCTCTTCTGCTCTTCTACTAGATTATTCATGAACTTCCATACCTTTTTTCAGGTAGCGGGATCCTGTTTCATCCATTTCGTAGTTACTGCCTTCTTTCTTACCATCATAAATCAAGTAGGTATTATACCCATGCAGCATACACTTGCTGAGCGCGTGTTCCCCAGGGAATAACAAGTATGTAAAGACATCCACATGTCCCAGAGGTAAGCACTCTGTGGAGATTGAGGGAATTGCTGTATGGTTTAGGAGCCCAACTAGCATACTGCTCCAAATGACACACAGCTAGCCTGTTCCCTACCACCTGACTCTCTCTCCCCACTGTGAAACTGATGGGTCAATAGAGAGGGTTGGTATGAACAGGCTGTAGGGCTCGTACCTAGGCCAAAGATGCCAAGCTCCCTGCCCCCAGTGAAATGAATAAGCTGACTGTGAACAGGTACTGGAGCCATTGGGCAAGGTCCTCTTGAGGTAGCAAGGGGGGTCCATTGTTAGTTTTAGGGCAAATGTTGTCAATGACCTGAAAGACAAATGTGGCAGGAACAGGCCCTTTTACTGATAATATGCTATGGCCATCAGCTGTCACTGAAATATTTTTCTTTGCTGGTTAAAGATATAAAGAAATCTATACTTTATTTCGGTCCAAGGTTGTCTTGACAATTTTGATATCTTTATTGATACTGAGAACAGGATTCATAGAGATGTGCCACATGCCCGAGCATGGCTTGTAGGTCATAATAGAAATCCTCTGCAGTGTAAAGTGCACATGAATATCGAAATGTTGAATGTACATAACCAGATGCTTAGCTGTGTTCCAGTATTGAAACCAGAGTGAGGCTAAAAAAATTGTGAAACAAAACAAAGTGGAGAAGATCAAGCAGTAAGTTGTAAGGTATATGAATGGTAACATGCTGACTAACATGGACGTCATGAAATTTGGAGACAACTGGTAACATAAGCATTGGGGGGGGGGTGAGCTGTTGAAAACACCACATAATACACCTGTTGCTAGGTGTACAGTCACCTTTACACGTACTGCTTATGGAAGCAGTACGTGTACAGTCACCTTTACACGTACTGCTTCCATAAGAGGAAAGGAAAGAGAAATATAAGACAGGAGGAAATAAGCAATATAGTGACACAGAAGGGAAGTGAAGTGTGAAGGAAATACAGGTGGGGAAAACAGGACACTTTGTTATATATAGGTGTGTGTGTTTGTGTATATTGGGCATTTGGTTGCATGGCATCATTTTCAAATGATGACAAGATACAGTAATTTGCTAAAATGTTACAAGTCTTGAAGGATGGATATTTTGAAGGCTGAAATATCAGAATAGGAGTATTATGGTTAGGTGAGGTAATGTAGTAATGGTAAATATGGTCGTATGGGCTAAGGCTGAGTTTTTTGTTTATTGTTTATTTTAGCATTACTGTTTTCCAGAGGTATTCATTGCCAGTGTAGTTTCTAACTGTGTGCCAGCAGTGATTGCTTTGTTCTGAGAGATTTCTCCAGTTTTTGTGTTTTGCAATCCTGGAGTTGAAATACGTAAGTTTTGGGGTTTGGTGAGGTTGCCTGTCACATAGGTTGTGCAAGGGGGCTTGCTCTCTGCAAAAAAATGTCTAAGGGGGCTTGCTCTCTGCAAAAACACAAGTGAAGTTTTCAATGATTTTGAAATGTGACATTTTAGGGAAGTTATAATTTGATGTTTTGGAGATCTGGCTTTTGCAGTTTGAGTTTACTGGCTTTGAAGTATTTGTAGTTTGACAGAGTGCCTTATAAGCACATAGACAGAAGGGAATAATGAGAAGGGTTATATAGAAACAAGGGTGGAATGATGGGGTAAGGTACTCAGTGGGAGCACACAAACAACTACAGTACTATATAAATGGGTGGATGTGCACACACTAGCAAAGTAAGTCATGGGATAGATAGAGGCTGGACAAATATCTTGGGGAAGAGTGGACAATGCACAAGGATTGTGGCACAATAGAATAGGGGTTACAGATGGCTGGAAATAATGTGGACTACTAACAGTTTGCTGTTGGCTGACCATCCCAAGAAGATATCAGTTCGACTCAGAGGATGGTTCAAATGGGTTAAGGTGGCCAATAACAGAGACCACAACCTACTTTGGTGTCCTTAATACTAGATCCTGCCAGTCAAATGCATCTGCAATGCACTCCAGAAGATGTAAGGGGGCAGTTGTCCAGCAGACCATTCCACTTACAACCATCTTCTGAACCCCTGTTACTCTAATGGCCAGGCCACAAAAGGTGAATGAGTGGGTGACCTGCATGGGCAAAGTCAAAATCCCCCAGTGAGGCATGCCCAGCTCTCTCATCCTCCACAACCAGAGTCAGAGGCTGGGTACAGCTTATGTGCCTATGGCTTATCAGCATCATCATGACCAGCAAGAAGGATTCACACTGATAAGGACAGAATTGGTGAAGATGTCCTCTAAATGGTACAAATGATAATAGTACATGTTAATGGGTGATTTGCAGCTAACCACTGTATGACACACGTCTCAGCTGCATCCTGTGTCAGTCAACATGCTGGCCTCCTGTTTTGTTCATGTTGAAAGAAACAAGGGACAAGACAGCCTTCACATACAGGTTTAGGTGAAATACAAACTTCAGTGCAAAGCTGCATTCCCATGTAGTTGCATTTTAGCATTTTTATGGCCCTTTTTTATACTCCTGCCTCAGATATTTATATTATGTTTTATATACCATTAGACCTCTCCCTTAGTAAAATACTTTCAAGTGCTACAATGATTTTCACTGTGATATCCATCTGACCTGCCCTAAACAGATGGACAAGAGTTCTAGTCCTTTTTCCCAGAAACCTTCCTTACTACAGGACCACATCCATTCCTTAGAAAATTGTTTTCCACTTCCTATTAAAATTTTTCCTACCTCTATGCTCCAAGCATCTCTTCTGCTCTTCTACTAGATTATTCATGAACTTCTATACCTTTTTTCAGGTAGCTGGATCCTGTTTCATCCATTTCCTAGTTACTGCCTTCTTTCTTACCATCATAATCAATCCAACTAACTCATTGTTCTCCTCTAAAATATTGTCTTCATAACCCAATATAAACAATTTTAATGTGAGTTAATCAATATGCCTTAGGGGCCCCTTTGTCTTCCATTTCCTACTTACTGCCTTCTTTCTTACCATCATAATCAATCCAACCAGTTCATTTTCCTCCTCCAAAATAGTGTCTTTATACCCCAATAAAAACAATATTAATGAAAGTTGATCAATATATCTTATATTTGACTAAAGGCTCTAACTCACTTCTAAACTGAAGTAATCCTTCACACTCTCAAAGTATCCGTGCCCATATTCCTCTAACCTTTTGACACCTCCAACATATATCCTGAATATCAGAAAACAGTTCTGCAATCTTAACTGGAGTGCAGAAATATTTATGCCAACATTTTCAGGCAAAGATTCAAACTTTTCTGGACTTAGAGACTTATCTTGGGAGACCTATTTTTTCCAATTCATCCTCTAGTAGATTGGGATGTATTTCCATTTTTCATTGCCTTCTTTCTTTATCTCTCTCTCTCTCTTTATTTTTACAGGTTATTAAACAGTTTACTCCAATTATTTATTATCCTTCTAGCATTCTTTCCTTCTGTTTTTCTCCAGTCTCGCTGTTGAATAAGCTCAGGTATCTTCACTCCCTTCCCTATCTGCCTCTGAATTTGAGCCTAACTACCTTGAACTCCTTGATATTTCCATTTGCTCCTATCCTCCATTTCAAATTTCTCCTTAACCTCATACCAAGATTTCAGTCCATCTCCTATTAATAATTATGACTGAAATCTAACCCTATTCCACCTTCTGATCTCACTGCAGTTCTTTCCATATCTTACAAAACATCTTTTGTATCTCTTTTGTTCAGGGCAGCTTCTTCCTCATTCATCATCAACAACACATTTGTCAAATACTCTTTATTCCTCCATTATTCTTCTCTGTCCCAACTCATTAATTTCAAATCAGCCTTATAATCCATGTCTACCAACCATAAGATATTATCAGCCTGCAGATCTGCAGATCAGTCATCCCTCAATCCTCCTACATATAAAGAGTTTGTTAATTTATCCCAGCTAGTTTTCTCACTATTCAATATATAGTCCCTAACCAATGGTTTACTTTTCTTAAGCAAATTCTGCTTTCAGATTGTCAGTAGGCTTGCCCTAAATAAAGAAATAAATTGTGATGTCACATTCATTTTAATACCTGGATCAATATCCAATTTTATCAATTTACAATTTTAGAGCTGCTATTTAACTTTTCATTTACTTTTGTATATGATATTTCCAAAGACATTTTATATGTATTACATATCCAAATATCTAAGTAGTTCAACAGGTCTACCCACATCTCCTCACCATGGGCATATTCTCTGTTACCCTGCGTTGATTTGACCAAACCTGTCACAGTCTTTTCTCTATGTATTTTATACCCTGAGACCTTACCAAAATCTTGAATTATTCTCCATGTTTCTTCCAAATCTTCCCTAGGATATGAAATGGATGACAAAATATAATCTGTGTGCAAAATGGTTTTCTTTTCCCATCCTTCCCAGTCAATCCCCTGATCTTAGAATTCCCAGTCCTTTCAGCCAAAGGCTCTATATACAGGGAAAACTGCAATGGGGAAAGGGGACAAACCTGATTCAATCACCTTTGTGCTGCTATCTTATCTGACAATCTTGCCCTAAACAAAAGACCAGGAACCGAGCACCAAGCCCTATTTAAACAAACCAGTAAAGCAACTTCTCACTGCACCAAGTAAAACAATTCTATTTTATTGAGCACTTTCGTCAACATCAATCACCTGACCACTTCAGAATAAAATAACATTCAACTACAACCATTTTATAGTGAATCAAATCACATGACACTAACATTAATTAATAAAAACCTGTTGAGTGGTATTTAAAGCCCCACAATGCTAAAGTTAAGAAATGGTGTTAATAATGAATTTGTTAAAACATTTGCCTCACCAAAAAAGACAACAAATCAAACATCTGTATACATATATAAACAAAACATATTGCATAAATAAAACCAATGTGTGGAATGACAGCAACCTCACTATAAAAGTGATCTAAATACCCCAATACATTTTAAAAAACTTGCCCTAATCTAGATCATTGATGTAGCCTCAGAGTATAAATACTGGAGCATCTCCACTCATCTTTCTGGAAGACCTAGCTATCGCTTGCTTTTTGAAACATAAAATGCCAACTGACCTATCAAATGCATTCTCTGCATCTAGGGAGATGAGAGCGAGACTCTTGCGGTTGCTGTTAGCAGGTTGTATGATTAACAACGTTTTTATCAAATTATCCATTGTTCTTCTTCCTCCTCCAACAAAACCAGTTTGATCATCATTAATTAGTTTTGAAAGCAATTTCATTAACCTATTTGCTTTTATTTGCATAACACATTTATAATCATGATTCAACACCAAGACTGGTCTATATGAATCTGCCAAAATTGGATCCTTCCCTTCTTTACAAATGACCATCACAATAGCCTCTCTCCAAGAGTTACAGGGTGTTTTTCCATTCAATATTTCATTAAAAATCCTCTACCATAGTTACTTACCTGATGTTTCCTTAATTACCAAGCCTCCATCAGGAAGCCATCACTTTCAATGGATATCCCTTTGGCCATTTCTCCCAATGCTTCCTGTATCTCATCCCTTGTAATAGGAGCTAATAAGCTATGCTGTTCTTCTGGTGCCAACCTACGGGAGCTCAAACTTGTTGCTGTTTCCTCTGTACTGTTCTAAGCCATTTCTGTTTCTTCTCCATCCGATTTGTACAGCCCTAGATAATAAGTCCTTAAACTTTTTAAAATACCAACCAATATTTCCTTCTCTCTCTATCCAGCTCCAGTTTTGATTTTGTATATCCCCCTATCCACCTCCTGCTGCCTCAGTTTCACTTTTAAAGCCTTAAGAGCTTTGGGACTTGATCCAAAATATATATTTTCTACAGCTATTTTCTTAGCCCAGATTTACTCATCCTCCCATCCCTGTATTAACTTCTTTTTAATTTCCCCTTCTCTGTCTCCAATCCTGTGAGTTTTCTTGTTCCTTTAACTTTGCAATCTCTTAAATTCCTTTAATATAGCATGACTACATTTCTTTTTTTTCACTGTCATCTCCTCCACTCTCCTTTGAATTCTATCACACACATTTTGTTTTATAAACTCCCAACTTCCTACACTCCCTTTCCTTTTCCTCTTCAATTCCTTATTGATGGTTCCTTATAGCCATTTCTGGTATTCTTCCCTTTATTACAGGAAAGATAACATTCTTATGCTTGTCTAATGCCATGTCCTGCCTTAATGCCAGCAGGACACCAATCATAGCATGATCTGTTAATGGGAGTGGCTCTGTTGTCTGATTCTTCAAAGGCAGCAATGTTCTATTGTGAAAGAACATCAATCTAACATTGCCTAACTGTGAAGCTGGTGAGAATAAAAGGTAAATCTTGGTGTAATGTCCCCACTTTCACATGTTCTACATGTATCTTTCATCTCCACCATCTGCATAATACCTCTTCAAAAATCTACTTTCCTTCAAGCCACTATCCCCTTCATATCTAGTTGTTACTATAATCCAGTCACCTACACAAACTGTGATCACTTCACAAAAGTTTATATTATCTACTAAAATACTCTTTTAACGTGCCTATTTTGGAATTTAGTGGCAAATATACTGCCACTATCACAAGCTTTATCCCATTAATCCTTCCACTGATACCCACATATCTATCAGTCCTGTCTTCTATCTTTCCCTACAAAAGAAATGGCCAAGAATTTCTCTTCAATAGTTTTACTCCTCTCCTCTTACTTCTTCCCCAAGCAGAAATGCCAGTCATGTTATACCCCCTCCTCCTTTTAATTTCAAAGGTTGCTTCTGTGAGAAGTGTCTCTTGAATTGTTAAAAGATGCAGTTTTGTGTTCTTCAAATATCCTAAAACTCTGTCTCTTTTGCACTTACTACCCAGCCCATTACCATTAGAAGACTTAATATTGCAAACTTTCTGACATATCTTCTAAAAACTTTAATTCCCCATCCACTCCTCTATCCATACTCCTGAAAATATCTTTCATTTTTTCCCCTGTTAGTCCAATCAGTCTTTCTTTACAAATATCTCCATTTACCATGCTTTCAACAATCTGGAACAAATATAGCTGTAACTCCAATCGCATAAACATAAAGCATTCCTAAACCATCCCTCCCAAAAGCTTACAACAAACTAGATACACATCTATATTTTGTGCTTCTACACTCAGAGTTCTCGTACCTCTATGTGACATTTATGGACTCTCTACCTTATCTGTCATAACTATGACAATGCAGAGAATTGTAATAGAGTGTCCCACCCCTCTGCCCTCTCTAAAGTCCACCTTACCACAACTATCATCCTTAACAGAAGAAAAAAACAAAGACCTCCTATCTATTTAGAAAACAGGTTTCAGCTCCTCCTCCCAGCTGTCTATCCAACTAAGCATAAGAAAAAAAAAATATTGTCTCCTAGATAAGATTCACACAAACTCCCCATTATCTATTCCACCCTTCAGGCCTGTTTACTATACTAGATTGATGACTAGTAAACTGATATCTAAACCAACCATACATCTCATCTCTACTCTGTTCTTACACCTTAAATCAAACAGCATTCTGGGAAAGGATGTAAAAAACATTTTATATACAGCCAAACACATCCTATCTTGAGAGGGGGAGGCAGCATAATGGTATCATCTCTATCTATTTCCCATAGACTAAGGGGATGGCATCCTGCTATTCCTTTCTACCCCCTCTCTAGCCAGACTATCGTGTAAGCTCTTATATTTTGATATTCTCTAAAACTTCAAGCTAACTAGATACATATCTATATGTCTACTCACTCTCACACTATGATGTGCTAATTTGCTTTCTGTCCTGTAACTTGCACTAGTCTTCCCTTTACCAACCTATCAGATAGATCAGATACATTTATTCTTTTCAGCCATCTGTAAACAATTGCTTTCTACTTATTTCACCTTTCCTGTAATAGTACCCTATTATTTATATATGCTCATTGGATTCCATAGATTTTTGTTTATATATGCTTATTTGTTTGTATAGCTCAATGCTCTGGTGCTTAGTTTTTCAGAGTTAAAAGTTTGACATTTACCAAAACAGTTTCAACAACTAAAATAAAAAAAGACTATTAACATGCACATGTTAACTTCCAACATACTTTATAGTCTAACATGCTAAAATAATTTCATATGTAGAAAAAAGAATTCAAAAGTTTCTTCCTTTATTACCTAGATCTAAATAGTTTCCCATTATATTTGTCTGGTTAGTCCAGTTTTTAAAATAGTCATTAATTATCACTCATCCCTTTTGTCCATATTTACAACTTTAGACCTCAAGCATAACAAATTTACTTCCGCTTGTAATTAAAACAAAACAAAATTAGCAGAACAAGTGATTTTCAAGAAACATAGTAAATCTTTTTGTCCTCTTCCCCCTCAACCTCAATCCATTCAGTCCATAATAAATATCTTATGCAAAATTTACCTGCTTACTGATCAGTTACTTCATGCATTATCGTCTTTCTTGCCTCTTGCATCAGTTCCAGTCTCTCTTGAGGTTCCTGCCTCTTTTTTAAAAAGTGGAAAATAATCCATTTGCTTTTGAACAACCCCATCAGCCCTGCAGTTCTCCTGTGCATGGGCAGTACCATGATTGTTAGCTTCATTGTGTACCTTCAGTCTCAGATTAGTCCACTTCATTACCAAATCCAATGCATCTTTAGGACTCATGTAAACATTCTGGCAATTCCCTGTGAAAATATCCTCTTTAATGCAGGGTATAAAAACCTCCATTTAAACCCTTTCTCTTTACAGGCTGTCATGATTGAGATAAAGGCATTCAGCTTCTTTTTATACGATAAATTGTGATCAACAAAAATTTGACTGCCTGCTATTGCCAGATTTATTCCAGGCTTCTACAATTCTCTAAGTAATCCCTTCTTGCACTCAATAGGGAGAAATTGCTCAATCGTTGGTCTACGTTTCTTGGCAGGCTCTTGTCCAAGGTGCCTCACAGCAGAGGGCCTCTAGTATCATCTCATTTTCAGCCTCTGAAAACTTGCGCTTGAAGGTGGAAGTGTTTTTTTGTGATTGTTTCTTAGGCATAGCTCTGTTGATATGGAAAACAATGGAATTAATAGTTGTGGCCCTGCATGGGTCTTATAAATCTTAACATTTGTTCTATACTAATAGTCCATCTGCTATGCTTTAGTAGGGCCTGACACTAACATACATCTATCCACAAAACAATGTTTACCTGAATGTCAGGAATTATTTGGGTGCTAAAAACAACCCCCCCCAAAAAAATGGCACACTTATATTGCTATAACCTACTGTAACATGCCTTCATACTACTGCAGTCAGTGCACTTACTATGTACCAATTTAGAGAGCTTGTAGATACACTGGAAAACTTACAGAACTTGTAGGTCTTACAGCAAATCAAGATATCTGTGTACAAAGAAGTAGGCGTAAAATGCGCCACATACCATATGTAAGCATACAAATCTGTAACAAAAATTCTTTATGGTAATATGCAGCATTGGAACAAAACTATTTCTTTCATAGTGTGATGAGAATCTGTGGTTCCCGTCACACTTCTGTTGTGTAGATTACCCCCTCTAAAGTGTGATGATTATGTTAATTAGGGCTTATCTCATTATTGTTTCTGAATAACTCGATTTGTGCTAAGTGCAAACCTGATAAATATCATGTCGACTTCTAGATGATCCCATGCCCACCTGAGCACCTGAGGTCATTATGCAGCACATATTATAGGGTACATAAATTGTCGTGATCAAACCTCCCAAGTGTACCTCATTATGAGGAATGATCACTTGTTTAAGTTTTAAAGAGCTATATGTTCCTTTTCTACATTAAAAGGGTCTGTCACACATTCCAGTGTTAGCAATGTTTTTAACTGTTATCTGTAATAAGTAACACTAATAACATTAATTCATCAAAATAGCATTTTTAAAGTATAAAATGACACTTTTAAACATGCTGTAAGCTTCCTGGTTGAATATGTCGTTAAGCTGTTTGTAAGTTTTCCACAGATTGACCATTATTTCAACATTATTATGAGATGCTGTTCAACACTATATAGATGGAAGGTTGAGAGTAAAGGTCATGCTGCCTTTAACCATCAGAATATGGAGTCACTGTTGAGCAGCAAACAGAGGAACAGAGGACTGCCTTCACATCTTAAAGTGCCATTGAAACTGTAATACTATAGCACCTATATTTAATTACTATGTCATTCATCAAACAAGTAAGATTCCTGTTGGGGCCCATCATTGAGTGAAGGTTGAGAAATGTGAAAGTTGTTTTGGGCACCAGTTCTCTGATGTTTTTCCAAAGATTTTTGAAGGTGAGATCATAAGGCTGGAGAGGGTGAGGGTAGTGCACCCTTTACAGCACAAAGATGGTGTAAGGAGATTTTTAAGACTTTTCTGGACATCCTCCATAAGCAGTATAGGTGGAGGCTATTGCAGGAGGGCTATACCAGGTCACCTTATAAGGCTGATGCCTGGAATAGTTTGGTTAAGACTGTCACCAATGCTCCTGGCATCCCTCACAGTATGGGAACAGTGCCGTCACCACTACAGCCGCTAGAGTTGATGGTCTATTGACCTTCTTGGTCAATGGGTGGCTGAAATTACAGCATAATCACCACCTCTGTATTGTAAGTATAGAATCCTTTCACTAACCAAGTACACTGATAATGTCTGCCACTATCCAGTATCACATTATGTATTGTTTATGTTGCTCACTCCTGAAGAGATTGAAAGGAACAGGGAGATGCATTAAAGTGGAGCAGAGTACCTAAGAGATCATTGGGGTAAGTATACCTGCATACCTGCTGTTGTGGAAGAGCTGTCTGTTTGCAAAAAAACAGTTGTAACTTATCAGTACTGGCCTAGCTTAATGGACTTAGTATGACTATGAATCTACTGGCATGTAGACTGCACTGATGGCTAGACACTCTGATGTTTTCATGTTTTCCTTTTTTAATTATATTCACACTATCAGGACTGGTGTAGGTCAGTACAACATAATACTTTGTTGAATACCAACCTCCTGTGAAGATTTCACATTCTTCATCATTCATGTATTGTCATACCACCTTTTCTGTTCGGCTTTTCAGACATGCTTTCTTGTGCATATCTATTTGCACTTTTTATGTACATCTCTGTGGATTTTGTTACTATAGTATAACTGCAACTGCAACTCCACCCTCACATTTATATATATATATATATATATATATATATATATATATATATAGGTTCACTTCATAATCCTGAAATCCTGAAATATCGAATTTCAGAATTTTGAGATCATAAAGCCGAAACCTTACAATCCCGAAACCCCAGAAGTGCGAATTTTAAAATCGCAAATCCTACACTAACCATACACTGCACACATACTCATACAGACACCTTCCCCCCACACACAAACACACAAACCTACAATACATACAAGCAGAGGGGCAAGGACCTTGCACCCCCCCATACCCCCCTACTTAAATATACTAACTTCAAGGTCGCACTACACAGACAAATACACGAAAACACCACCACACACTTACATTCCCCTCACAAACATCACAGTCACAACACACAATGACACACAATGAAGCCCCTAACCAAAACCCTTACACATAAATACTTACCTGAACTTCCACCTATCCATTCACACACCGCAATACCAGAAGCACTACTTCAACATCTCTGAACTTTGGGATTTTGAAATTCGCGCTTCTGGGGTTTTGGAGTTTTGAGCTTTTGGCTTTATAATCTCGGGATTCTGAAATTCGATATTTCAGAATTTCGGGATTATAAAGTGTTCCTATATATAAATGTACACACACACACAAACCCACACACACACACACACACACACACACACACACACACACACACACACACACACACACACACACACACACACACACACACACATATACATATATGGATTCCCTTCAAAACTTCGAACTGCAAATGGTCGAGACCATAAGATTAAAGTTTTGAAACTTCGAATGTTTTGAATGGAGATCGCCGCACAGCTCAGAATGGGAAATGTACCATTTTCCTCACTGTAGTATGATTTCGGAGTTGGTTTATTTATTTAGCAGGGGGTGTGGGGGGAACAGGGACATTAAAAAAATGTTTTTTTTATAACAATTTCAAAGTTTCAAAGTTCGATCTTATGGTCTTGACAATTTTCAGTTCAAAGTTTTGAACTTACAAGTCCTTACAAGACTAGCCAAGTTCAACTCATGTTCCCAAGGGTGTCTGGTTCAAACAGACACTAAAATCAGCACCTATTGCTTCTGTCCAAGATGGACACAGGTGGAAACCCTGAGGTGAATTTCTGGTTACCCATCCAATTATCAAAATGTCATTGAAATAGGGCCAAAGAGGGGCTTCATTTAACATGAATAGGAAGCTTGTTTGAAAAGTGGAGCAACCTCTGTATGACAAATCTGTCTCTCCAGCAAGTTCTGTTGATATCACATACCAGGTTTAGGTCCTTTGATTGAGTAACCTGTGTGCCATTGAACTTGAGAATGTGCATCATTTCCATTATATCTGGGTCAGAGATTGTTCTATATGCAAGGCACAAGTTGCTTGTGAGCAGTCTGTATGACACAATAAAGTGACAATGATTTCAATCAGTCCGCATAAGGCAGATCTTGAAGGCCCTAAATTTTCTTTGTAGGAACCTGTGTGGTTTCTCCAATTGCCACAGGTGTTTGGAAAGGAACATACCAAGGCGAGAGTTGTACTCTAGTTTTGGCCTGATGAGGGAAGAGTACAGGGGAGTTATACCTCTTTTTTTCTGGAGGCAATGTCCTTACTTATGAGGGGCAATATAAAATGCCCTTCTTACCACTGTGGAGACATGGTGATTGAAGTTAAGGTTGCTGTCAACCTGCCTGTCCAGATCTCTCACCACTGACTTGTTTGCTTAGGGTATTGCTATTGATGTGGTAGTTTGCAGGAATGTCACCCTTGCTGAAGGGGATGATAATGCATTTTTTGCATTGTTTAAGACCATGACTTTGGCACCAGTCATTAGTCTGCGTAAGACCTTCTTGCAGGATGTTGACATCACTAGGGGTTTCAATGACTGCTCCCAGATTGCAGTCATCAGCAAACTTTGTCAGCCACAGTTCTTTAGTTTTAGCGTGTACTTTGAAGAGGTAGAAAACCAATCCCTGTGGAACACCACTGGTTCCGGGTCTGCTGGAGGAGGTGGAGTCCCTGTTTTGACTGTATGAGTTCTATCAGTGAGCCAGTTTGCAACCCAGCTGACAATATATGGGTTGATACCCATCTGGGTGAGTTTACTAATAATGCCTCAGTGGGGAATTGTGTCAAAGGCCTTGGTTAAGTCTAGGTAGGCCATATGCACAGATTGGTCCTCAACTAGGGTTTTGGTGACTGTTTCAAAGAAGTTCACCAAGTTTAACAGGCATGATCTTCCCTTGACAAAGCCAAACTAGGTGGAGTCGAGCATTTGGAGATTTTTCTATATCTTTATTAATAAGGTCCATGATGATCCGTTCCATGGGCTTGCAGATAAGGCTGGTCAGGCTAATGGGTCTATAGTTCCTGGGGTCCATGGATGCACCCCATTTGTGTAGAGGGATGACGGTAGCTGTTTTCCATTGTGCTGGCCAGGATTGAAAAGCATGCCCGATGGTGATGATAATTCCTGTATTAACTCATGTAGAACACAGCCTGGGATGTTGTCTGGTCCCATAGAGGCTGTGTTTCTGGCCTTGGAGAGGGCGCTTAAAACCTGCTGCTCAGAGATATTAGGTGGGGGCAGGTGTTTGGGATGCTTTGGGGTATACGTGGCAGGGACAGAGGAGTGAAGTTTTCACTGAACCTCTCAGCCAGCAGGTTTGATATATCCACATGTTCTACATATGTAGTACCATTAACTATGAGTTCAGCACAAATCTGAGCCTTATCTTTGAGGTTACGGATGTAACTAAAGAACGCCTTGTGGTTATCCTTAGTTACGGAAGCTAATTTGGATTCATAGTTAGCTCTGGAGGATTTCACTAGGAGTTTATTTGCTTGTTTAAGTTGAGGAGGGAGTATTTTTAGTTTTGAGACCATTCATTCCAACTTTTAGACAGCAATTTCTTTTACCTATTGTATAGCCTGTTAACAACAGTTGTCCACCAGGCAGGTTTGTTTTTCCTTTAAGATCTTGCTTTGGTTCTGTCAGGTTTGGCAGGGTCAATACAATTGTACAAGTGCTTGTAGAAAGCATTGGTGTCTATTCCTTCAGTGGGGGAGGGGCTATGAAGCTATTTATGCTGTCACATAAGAGGTTGTAATTGGCTTTGGAGAAGTTTTTTGGTCTAGTTGTTGCTGGGGGGGGGGGGGGTCTTGTGTTATAGTTACTTTTAGCGAGACTGATTTGTGGTCAGATCACACCAGAGCTGGCTACACACTGGGGGTGGTGCAGTGGTCCTCTGTGTTGGTGAGCACCAGATCCAGGAGGTTTGAGCCCCTTGTGGGTGTGTCAACCAGCTGGTCCAGGGCATTGGAGTTAACGGATTCCAGGAACCTATGGGCAAATAAGTTAGAACATGTATAATTTACTCAGTCTAGGGAATGGATAATTAAAGTCACCAAAAACCAGAGTGTTTGGTTGTATTTTGATTGACTCAAGCAGATCCAAATAGGCTGAGTGCATGTCCTGATTCATGGAAGGGGTCCTATAGCTGGCAATGACCTGAAGTGGGGTCTGACCTACAGTCAGCTGCACCTGAAGTAATTCAAGGGAATCATGCTGTTTAACCAATCTAGAGATGTATTTATCTTTAATGAATATTGATACACCTATATATATATATATATATATATATATATATATATATATATATATATATATATATGGGTTCCCTTTAGAATATCAAAAAACTGAAATACCGAATTTCAGTTTTCCAAAATTCTAAGCCCGAAAGCCTGAAATCGCAAAACACCAGAAGCGCGAAATTCAAAATCCCGAAGTTCGAAGCTTCTGGTGTTGTGGTGTATGAATGGATGTAAGTGCAGGTAAGTCTGTAATAGTGTGTAGGTTATGGGCTGTAGTGTATGTTAGTGTGTGTTTTGGTTGTGATGTGTGTGTGCAAGGGGCTGTGAAATGTGGGTGTGAGTTACCTTTGTGTGTGTGATTGTGCGGTCTAGGAGTAAGAATATATAAGTGGGGGGTGTGGGGGGCGCAGGATTGTATGTTTGATTGTGGGGGGAGAGTGTGTGTATGTGTGTGTTGTGTTTGTAGTGTATGTTTGGGATTTTAAGTTTTGTGCTTGTGGTGTTTCAAGCTTGTAAGGTTTCGGGATTTGAATTTTGGAAAACTGAAATTCGGTATTTCAGTTTTTCGAGATTCTCAAGTGAATCCATATATATATATATATATATATATATATATATATATATATATATATATATATATATATATATATATATATATATATATATATATATGTGTGTGTGTGCGTGTGTGTGTGTGTGTGTGTGTGTGTGTGTGTGTGTATTTATATCAACATTGTCAACCTGTGAGCACAAAGTCACCACGACTACTAAGATGCCCATGCACCTCCAGTGTTTACCTTTATTGCTTGTACTTAACTCTATCTGTGACATGTATCTACAGAGATGTAATGTAACCATAATGACAGCCTGCTCATTGTGCACACTGACTTGGCTGCATGCATATATGCTCACTGGGTGAGCAGTATAAACAGTGTTGGCTTGGTCGTGGTGAAGGATATGGCATATTTGAATTCCCAGGATTGTGTGTCTTTCAAAGTCAAAGTTAAAGTCAACTCTTTTGTCATTTAGAACTACACACGTGTAGCCTAAATGAAATTTTGTGCATCTGCTCTATTCTTGAGATTACAAAGGAAAGTGAAACAACACATACAAGTAGAGGAATAAACATAACTAACAAATACAATACTATTTCCAATACACACTACAAAGAGCACAGACATTTACCAACACTCATATATGAAAATAATACCCTTCCCTGAGTTAAATTAACTACCCTATTTAAAGTAATACAAAACACACTACAGATTGGAATGCCTAAGTTATTTGTCTAATATTGCACTTGAATGAGTTAAATAATACTTACTATGGATATAATATATTAATATTGCACTTACTTGGAATATATGCAAGTATATATTGCACAAATAAATAAAAATTGACTTATTATATGTTCAGACCCCTGAGGCTAGTGCCTGAGTTCAGAAGTCTAATCACTGTAGGGTAGAAACTGTTACTGAATCTTGTAGTCCTTCAATGGATGCTGTGATATCTCCTGCCTGATGCCAGATGCTTAAATAGTCCATGCGCAGGATACATGTTGTCCTGTCTTATTTTGGTGGCTTTTCAGATGCTTCTTGCAAATAAAGATGCTGTATCAATGGAAGAATAGAACCTGTTACCTTCTCTGCAACCCTCAACACTCTTTGTAGCACCTTCCTTTCTGTAACCATGCAGCTTCCAAACTACACTGTGAAGTTGCAGGTGAGGATGCTCTCTACAGCACCTCTATAGAAGGTGGAGAGAATATGAGGAGGAGGCTTAGCTTTTTTCAGCTTCTTAGAAAGTGGAGGCATGTGCTCTTTCTTGAACAGTTGTCTGGTGTTTGGCGAGCATGAAAGATCCTCTGATATGTGAACATCCAGGAATTTCTTACTCTTAACCCTCTCCACACTCTCACCATTGATCTTGAACGATGGGTGGTTTGTTCTCCTTTTCCCGAAGTCGATGATTATCTCTTTGGTCTTGCTTACATTCAGGTCAAGGTTGTTCCCCTCGCACCAACTAATCAGAGATGCCACCTCCTCTCTGTACGCCCTTTCATCCTCCTTTGTGATGAGCCCCGTGACTGTGGTGTCATCAGCAAACTTGATAATATGGTTAAACTTGTGCTTAGTATATCAGTCATGGGTCAGGATGGTGAATAACAGTGGGCTGAGAACACATCCCTATGGAACCCGGGTGTTAATCGTAATGCACTTTGATGTGTTCTTACCTGAACAAACCCTCTGTGGTGTCTCAATCAGGAAGTCCAGGATCCAGTTACATAGATGTTTACTGATTCCTAAATGAGCCAGTTTTTCTGTTAACTGCATTGGTACCACCATATTAAATACAGAGCTGAAGTCTATGAACAGCATTCTCACATAGTTGTCTTTGCCTTCTAAATGCTGAAGGGAGATGTGTAGCGCTACCGATGTGGCATCAGCCATGGATCAGTTAGATTTGTATGCCAACTGCAGAGAGTCAAAATCAGGAGGTAGGCATAATGAAAGATGTTTTTTGATCAGTCGCTCAAAACATTTCATAACAGTGGATGTCAGAGCAACTGGTCTGTATTCATTAAGATTGGAGGGAAAGGTTTTCTTAAGTAGTGGGATGATGTTAGATTCCTTGTAGCATGAGGGTACTTTTGCCATGGCAAGAGATGTGTTAAATATTTCCTTGAGCACTGTGCATAGTTGATCAGCACAGCCTTTTAACACCTTGCCCAGCATGTTATCTGTGTGAGCAGCCTTCCTGGGGTTCACTCTCCTTAGTTTGCTTCTTACCTCCTCTGTGCTGAGGCTAAGTACTGCATCCTTCTTATCAGTGGGTAGCTTTAATGCAAGCCTGTTGTTTCTTTCCTTAAATCTACCAAAGAGAATGCTCAAACTGTCCAGGAATTTGATGCTGTCCTCACACTGTGCTGACCTGATTTTGTAGTCAGTGATCTCCGTTATGCCTTGTAATAGTCTCCTTGCACCCTTTATGTCTTCAAAGTTGCTCTGTACTTTCTGCCATAATCCCTCTCCCCCTCCTTTATACCCCTTGTGACACCTGTGCACTGGCCCAGTAATCAAGGAGCCTCGATCCTCACCACTAACACCAGTGATGGATGTGCACATTGGGAAGATGAGCAGTACACATACAGTAAAGTCAATTTCCCTTAAGAGCACACAGAGATCACAGTCAGTCTGGAGCTGGTTTCTCTCTCTCTCTCTCTCTCTCTCTCTCTCTCCAGATCCCCCAGTAAGACTCCTCACTGGCACAGCTATAGAGTGGAGTCCTTAGCCTGGGTTCCAAGCCAAGTCCTCCCAGCACTCTCTCTGTCCAACCAGTGCTTTATGTCCCTGCCCAAGTGGCTCACACACACACACACACACACACACACACACACACACACACACACACACACACACTTTGAGATTTGATTTATACACAAACACACACCTGTGGAAGACTGGCACAGGTATACTAGCTATGCTTCCTTCTGCCCAGACAATAAGGTAGTTAGCACTGTCACCAGAACCCCTACTTATTAGCTACTATAAGGCCCTTCACAAAGGTTGACCAATTCCACTGTGTAATGTTACTGTTATACAAATGGTAAGTGTGACCAAACTTTTAAGGCTATTTCAGAGTAGCCTGTACAGTGTTACAAAATACATGCAAGTACACTAAGAACTTAAATATCTGTAAGCAAACCAGCCACAATTAAAAGGTTTAAATATATTTAATAATAAATAATAAAAGCACAAGACAGTACTCTTTTAACTCAGCACAGTGACAATAGAGTTAAAAGTCACACAAACTACTTTAAAATAACATAGCAGGACAGTCTCACATAAATCCAGAAAATACCTCTAACTAATCTTACTATATTCCTATCTATCTCTAAGAGAAACTATGTTCTAAATAACTTACTTAAAGAACAAGGCAAAGTGCTGGTGAGTTGTTAACAGGCCCAGAACAAAATACAAAATGCACTCCTTCTCTCTGAGATAACTCTTAAATTGATAATACATATTACTGCTGAATCATCTCAGATTACATCATTCTTGTCACCTCTGCCTAGTTTCCCAGGCTAGCAGTAACCTCAATTTTAACATGTCTCTGCTAAAAATACTTATCTCTCAGAAGTTGACAGTTCTCTCTTAGAAGCTTGCCTGAACCAGAAGACATAAAACAATTACCTTGTAAACCTGTAATTACCTCTGTTTCCAGACAATAGAAAGACACCCCTAGCATAGACATCCTGTCTCTTAGCTTGAGATAAACTGGCTTTACAACACATTGTAAAACTCTTTACTTATCAACATGTTTTCTTAGAGTTTTGCAAGTTAACTCTTTATATACCAATTTCTTCTATGAAGCATACATTTACATAGGCATAGAGTTTATACACATTTCTGCTCTTTTCCAGCAGGGTATACTGTGGTTACAATATTGAAGCTCAGTACAGAACATATAGTTTTCTTACATTTTAAGGCAATCATACAAATCATATTATTATTCACAAATGACATAGAATTATTTACAAAATTCTATCTAGCTGGGCTGTCAGCATCTTGGTTAATCACAGCCTTCCTCAGATGACCTCTTGCTACACTTACGGCTGCTTTGTCCATAGCCCTGCAAGCTGAGGTTCTCTCCTTCAGAAGCTTATATACCTTAGGGGTGAGTCATGGCTTCTGGTTAGCTCTAATAGTAATACTATTGGTATTTGTTACCCTATCAACACAGTCTTAAATATATGCCATCACTGCCTCAGTGTATTCATCAATGCTCAGATGCTGATTCACTGTGGCTACCACCTTGAACATATCCCAGTTGTTTTTTTCAAAGCAGTCTTGGAGGGCCTCCATAGCACCCTTGAGTCATACACTGATTTGTTTCCTTGTGGGATTCTCTCTAACTAGTGCAGGTTTGTAAGCTGGTGATAGCAAGATGGTATAATGGTCAGAGTTTCCCATTTGTGGAAGTTGCACTGCTTTATAAGCTGTCTTTAAGTTTATATATACCTTGTCCAGGATATTGCTTCCTAGCGACATAACACTTACCACATCTCTGCCTCTCTTTAACAAACAAAACAACCAAAGCCTAAAACACTGGCTCCTGTTCCTTCCTGTCAAAACCTGAACCTCCTCCTCCCTCCTCCACTACCTTTCTTCCTACTACTTCCTTCTACTTCCCTCTCTCTTTTACTGTATCTCTGTCCTCCTTTTATCTTTTTTTGTTTCTTCTTTTCTCTATCCTCTCTCTCTCTCTCCTTTCTTCTTCTCTTTCTTATTCTGCTTCTCTTCCTCCTCTCCTTTTCTAGTTCTTCTCTCTCTCCTTTTGTTACTAAGACTAGTAATATAATATATTAATTATTTTCCTCTGTTTTTGTTGACTCTTGCTCTTGATGTTTTTTTCAGCTAATGTTATATTTTTTTTTGTGATCCTTTTTTATTTATTATATACTTATTGGGTTATTTTTTTTTTTTTTTATTTTTCTTTTATGATGATTTGTCCATTCCATTTGTTTGTTGTAACGTTTTTTTTCAAATGAGCTTTAGCTTTTTCCCCGGGCCTCTACTGAAAATGGAAATGTATCCAGCTAGACTAGCCCGGTCAACAAATGTAAAATAAAATAAAATAAAATAAATAAATAAATTATCACCCCATGTAGAAAAGTTCACATACTGATGGTAGTGTAGGAGTACTTCTTTCAGATCTGCTTTATTAAAGTCACCAGCTGCCACATGTACAAAGTCAGGATATCTGCTCTGCAGCTCACCCACGTGATTGCTTAGTTTATTTAGGGCCTCAGTTGTATTAGCACTAGGTGGGATATACACCACTGTTATATTGACCCCATTCCACTCCCATGGCAAGTAAAGTGGTCTACATTAATGGACAGGAACTCTAAGTTCATTCATCAATTTAATTCATCATTTTGTCTCTGTTAAGTTATATTTTAAATGATTGTGCATGCTGTGCAGCAGATGCAATATGAATTCCACTTTCTTGTTTTATGCCAACACTTCTGACCTTAACCTCTGAAACTTCAGGAGTACTACCATGTCCTAGTAGGCATTGTAAGGAAATAATACAGTTTCTTAACTGCCCTTCCTGTTAATTTGGATGGTGAACAATTTCTAATTTTCATTGTTGTCTCACTATCTAGGTAAAAATCCAGTTCTAGCAATCATCCTCTTTCATGCACTATGCAAATCTAATGTCTGAATATTTTCTTTACATGGAATTTCTGAATACATTATTTTTATGTTATGCTTTCTTTTTGATTTCAAAATGTGTGGCAAGTTTTGCATTGACACCAATATATTTGTTTCTGCTGCTAATGTGTCACAAATGTCACATACTTTCTCTTCTGATAAATGCAGCATCATTGCTTGTAATGTAGAATTACCAGGAACATACCTGCAGGGTTACAGTACCATATATAGGGGTAGGCATTACAATGTAGTTACTGCACATAATATTTAGGTGGATACAGTGGGAGAAGACCATGGACCATAATACATATGTGGTGTCTGCAACTAGATATATACCCAATAATTGACATGTTCTGTCTGTAGGTATACAAGTATGGCCAACTGGAAGAGACAATGCCTGGAGAAGTCCACAACACAGAGGAGTGATAAGCTACTGAAGATCCTCTGCATGTAAGGCATGTGCCTATTGTCGAAGATTGTATAGACCTGCAGGTCAGGGAACAGATCTGACAGGATATGGTAGGGGATATGAAAGCTGTGTAAGATCATGATAGGTTCCTTTAACATGTCTGAACTAGGGCTACAGATATGATCTCCCAAGCAAAGCAGAAGGCTCAGGACATCACTTTGTAGAGGACCACCACCAAAGGGAGTGGACCCCCAATGCTCAAGTGGTTGATAGGGTGAGGGTCAGGATGACTGGTGCCTTATACTAGATGTTAAAGTAGATATGGGTGTAGGCCTGGAACTTATTACTTATATATCAGTAGGCAAATATCATGTTGGTATTAACCACAACACTATGGCATTATACACATCCATACATGAAGTGTAGAGGTTATAACTACTGGCGAGCTGAATGTCTGCCCTCTAGGAACCTCTTTTGCAAGCACAATATCTTGACCAGGAAGGTATGTATTCCAAAGTATACAGCACTGTTTTTCTTTTGTTCCATCATGCATGCCTCAGGGTGATAGCAAATCTATATGCCTGTGTGATCATAATGGGGTCATATTTTTTATGTATTCACAGGTTCCACTGGTGGGACAACAGAGAGCTGATGTCAACAGGTCTACTATTACTAAAAATGACAGTGATTTGCAGGTGGCATGCTCTGATCACTCAATGCAACTGTCTGTGACATTTTGATAGGAGGAGACACCCACTTTCTCAGGTACATAGGCCCTGTACAGGTCCCTGTTGAGTACATGGCCTCAATGAGGGTCTGACATAGTATGTACAGCTGACAGTCCCACGTGGACTCCTCATGGGTCCCCACCAAATAATGCATCTAATATACGCACTGCCTCCATACCTCTCAACCCTTTGGAGCAAGAAATCTGGACAAAACCATAAATGAAAGTAGGACAGAGGCCCAAAATAGGGACAATTTTTAAGTAGTGCTCTTACAAAGTTAGAAAGTTGATAGAATAACAGGTATTACATTAGCATGAATTTTCTAAAGTGTATGAAGTCTGAAACTCAAATATATGTCATTATTTTCTAACTTCAGTCTTTAATGATTTGCCATTAATTTGACAGAAAGCCACAATTTTTATGAAAAACAGACCAAAAGTATGAGACAAAATTCCAGACATTCTGCAAAAATCTGTACAGTTGATAGGTATGAGTCTACCTCTGATGTGGGCATACTCATCATAGGTGAGAGACACAAGGTGGTCTGACACTGTCATAACTTACATAAGATCCCTAATATGCATATGCCTTTGTAATCAGCCAGCAGATGCAGGTCAGTCATCCAGGAGCAAACAGCTGTTACACACACCACTATGAAGACGGTAAGTATGCATTGAGGCATGCATGAGGACACTTACCAACTTCACACAGACCTGGAGAAACGGTGCAGTGAGATAATAGTGCTGCTGTGGTCACTGGTGGTAAATGCTACTGCTGTGCATCTCTGTGGACACTTTATTACTGCCATCATCTCCTCTTCTGCTGGCTATGAGGTCCACAGCTGTGGGAGTGCATGGTCATGAGGTGAATATACATGGCGTATCTCATGTCAGAGAGAGCAGACCATTGTAGGTGTGCCATCAGTGCTGCATGTTAGCACATTACCTGGCACTCCTAATAATAGGTGGAGACATTCATAGAACTCTACCCATAGGATGTCTTCTCAGAGTATCCCATCAAGGTCTCTTAGTTCAACTCCATCCCTTCCTTAGAGCAGTCCAGCACAGACACAGCTAACTGGCTGAGTGTATGCCAACAATTACATACTGTCATCCCCAACCTAGTCACAACAAGATATGATCCCTGACACTCAGAAGTAATCTTCCAGTCACTCAGATTATGAGGCTGCTGTATTTATCTGCTGTGAACCTGCCTTGCATTGTAGTGCTGCAGTTAACTGTCACTCAGTCTCCCATACCTATTCAAGTGATTGTGACTGTGCCTGGCCAATCTCCTATCCGGTGTTGGTTTGTTCATGTTGGATGCACAGAAGGTCAGTTCATGCCTGCATAACTTGAGTATTATACCATGCATTATGCTTTTCTGTGTTATGTCATGGTTCACTCCACCATATTACTGATGGTGCAGTATATTCTGCCCATCTCTGATTCAGCTGTAGCTCTTCTCCTCCATTGTCTTCCATATATCTCCTCCCTGCCCTGTTACTGCATCACTTATGGCATGTTAGTAGCAAAACAAATAGCACACTTGTTTTTCGTGATGGAAGACCAGAATTATGTGGGTTCTGTTCCCACTCCAGGTGATTAGATTGCTGGCATAGCATTGCAACATCAGGGGCAATCTGTACTCCTGAGTTTGTAGTCCTTTGTCTCAGATGTTATACTGCGATCTTATTTGCTTGAGTTGGTGGTAGTTCAGGTGTGTATAAACGATCCCACTGCACCTATCAAAAAGAGTAAGAGAAGATCCTGATGTCCTGGTCAGATTTCCCCTAATTGTAGAAATGCCACATTGAATCTCCTTTGAAAAGAGGTCATTAGCCTAGTGGTACTGACCCAGTCAAAAAAGGATAAACAAATAAATGAAACGGCCTGGCATGGTCTTGTCCAGCTGTACTACCTGTTTTTTTGCAGGATCATGCTGTTTAATATGGCACACACTACAAATATTTTGATGTCTATCGCCAGACTGTACTGAAGTGTCATACTGGCAGTGTCTCACCAGTGGAATCTGTCCTTAACAAGTCCAAAGACTTTTTCCAGAATGATTGTTGTTTTAGTATAGGATGTCTTGTATGACATTTGAAGACTCTCTGTGGGTTACAAATGGGTGCTATCTTCCATGGCTTAAGATCATATTTGGCATCACCTGTAATACTCAAGACAAAACATTATATGTGGCCTGCTCCAAGCATGAAAGCTAACTGTATGAATAACCCATCAATCTGCTATTTGTATGTGTACTTAACAAGTGATCCTGTGGTAAGTCCCCTTGCAGGAACCCAGGGTTTAGGTCAGACCTGTGCTAAATGTGTGAAACATGTGAACTGCTCACGTGGTGCAGGGATGCATTATAGGTAATGCCCTGGGTATTACAGGTGACCTGGTAGTTCAGGGCATGGTAGCTCTTCTTATTTTATCTATCTCTGTCCCTGTGGACCAAATGGGGCCTTAATGGGAATATGGGTACAATATGTGACACCCACAGCAAGTAATTATATAGAGTGCCTGCTGGTGTTGGTCCCTCTTCGGACGTCCTTGGGAGCCAGATTTGCTGTTTTGCATTGTAGCATGATGTAGATGAATTGATTAAGTATCCATGAGGCAGAGGCCTGTGATTTAACTAATGTGTTCCCCATAGTCACTGGAACTGCCTGTAGTTATGACAGTAAGTGATAACATATCTTAGTGCCCACAGGAATGGGAATACCAAACAGACCCTACACATGGAAGACACAGTTTTACTAGGCCCCATAGTGTGTTCTTGTGAACTCTGAAGCAATTCCTTATCTACTAAGTTGACATATATTGATATGTGAGCTTCTGTCTAAATTGTGTTCATTAGTGCAGGTAGCCGTAATCTGAAACATTACCAGCAATGGCTCTGATGGTGGCTATCATGCTGTTGAGCTATTGCTGTTGCACCTAACATAGCTCCTGTCATGTAGTGCATAAATCACAGGGTTCAAACTGGTTGGGTGTGTGCAGGGGGTGCCAACATGTCATCGAATCACTCCACCATCTTAACTACCCTGAGTTACCTATGCTGTGTTATTCATTTGTGTGGGGTTTCACATATACAGTGGATATAAAAAGTTTACACACCCCTGTTAAAATGCCAGGTTTTTGTGATATAAAAAAGCGACCACAATAAATAATTTTAAAACTTTCCCACCTTTAATGTGACCTATAACCTGTGCAATTCAATTGAAAAACAAACAAGGGGAAAAAATATAAAAAAATAAAAAATGTACAATATGCTGGTTGCATAAGTGTGCACACCCTTAAACTTATACTTTGTTGTGTACGCACACCCTTAAACTAATACTTTGTTGAAGCACCTTTTGATTTAATTACAACATTCAGTTTTCTTGGGTAGGAGTCCATCAGCATGGCACATCTTGACTTGGCAATATTTGCCCACTCTTCCTTGCAAAAGTGCTCCATATCTCTAGATTTTGAGGGCATCTCCTGTGCACAGCCCTCTTCAGGTCACCCCACATATTTTCTATTGGATTTAGGTCTGGGCTCTGGCTGGGCCATTCCAAAACTATAATTTTCTTCTGGTGAAGCCATTCTTTTGCTGATTTGGATATATACTTGGGGTCATTGCCCCGTTGAAAGGTGAAATTCCTCTTCATCTTCAGCTTTATAGCAGATGCCTGCAGGTTTTGGGCCAAAAGTGACTGGTAATTGGAACTGTTCATAATTCCATCCACCTTGACTAAAGTCCCAGTTCCAGCTGAAGAAAAGCAACCCCAAAGCATGATACTGCCACCACCATGCTTCACCGTGGGGATGGTATTCTTTTGGTGATGCAAAGTGTTGTTTTTGCACCAAACATACCTTTTGGAATTGTGGCCAAAATGTTTACCATTGGTCTCATCAGACCATAACACATTTTCCCACATGCTTTTGGGAGATGGTGTATTGTTTTGCAAATTTTAGCCAGGCCTGGATGTTTTTCTGTGTAAGAAAAGGCTTCCGCCTTGCAACCCTACCCCCTAGACCAGACATATGGAGAATATGGGAGATTGTTGTCACATGTAGTACACAACCAATGCTTGCCAAAAATTCCTGCAGCTCCTTCAGTGTTGCTGTAGGTCTCTTGGCAGCCTCCCTGACCAGTTTTTGTCTTGTCTTTTCATCAGTTTTGGAGGGACTTCCAGTTCTTTGCAATGTCACCATTGTCCCATATTTTCTCCACTTTCTGATGACTGCCTTCACTGTGTTCCATGGTATATCCAATGCTTTGAAAATGTATTTGTACCCTTCTCCTGACTGACACCTTTCAACAATGAGATCCCTTTGATGCTTTGTAAGCTCTCTGTGAACTATGGCTTTTGCTGTAGCAGGCAACTGAATAAATGTCAGGAAAATCCTCCTAGGACAGGTGAACTTTATTTGGGGGGTTAATCAGAGTCTCTTTAATTGATGGCAGGTGTGTACCCAAGAAGACTTGAATGCTGTAATTAAATCAAAAGGTACTTCAACAAAGTATTAGTTTAAGGGTCTGCACACTTAACCAGCATATTGTACGTTTTTTATTTTTTATATTTTTCCCCTAACAGATTTGTTTGTTTTTCAATTGAATTCTATAGATTATAGTTCACATTAAAGGTGGGGAAAGGTCTGAAATGATTTATTGTGGTCTCATTTTTTATATCACAAAAACCTGGCATTTTAACAGGGGTGTGTACACTTTTTATATCCACTATACATGTCATATGCATGCACTGCATATATCACAATATCAGGCATTGCACTTTCATGCAACAGATGTCTTTCAATTGCCTAAACCCTACACATGATTACTGCCAGTGCTATTTTGCCCTGCATATTGCACAACCCTTCTATGAATCCCAGCCTTAGTGAAAAGGGGTGAAAGGTGTGCATTATTATTATGAAAGTAACCAAGACT